>NC_056745.1:1096581744-1096799244 GCF_019279795.1 Protopterus annectens | reverse complement strand
TCATTTGTACTCCTAAAAATGGCAGAAGGACCTGTAATAAGGCATAATTGCTTCATTTTCAATTGGGATATGAGCATAAATCCTGTTTTAAAACTAGCCCAGCCAAGTATACTTTTTTGTTAGAAATTTTAAATCTGCTCAGAGATCTAAGTCATGAAACAGGAAAGCTATTTCAAGAAAAAAAAAAAAAAAAAAAGAGTAATTTTACTTTCTGAGATGCACAACCCAGCAGCTCAGTGCCACAGATCATCTAAAGTCTACAGGTAACTCTTTCTCTAGAAACTGCAGGAAGAAAAAAATATTGAAAATGTGTTGCTTTTGCCATTGTGTTGATACAGAGAGCAAAACACATTAAACATTATATTCATCTGTAAAGATGTTCATTCGTCGTTAATGGTTGTATGCTATTGTAAGTATACTGTCATGTTCCACAGTCCCCTGGTGTCATGAACCAAGGTACAAGAACCATGCTGAATGTTACGACTTGAAATGTCAGTCACTTTAACAGTACTTGAAATGTTTCAGTGGATAGTATAGCATACTTTGCATTTTAACTGAATGTAAAGTAGCTTTTCACCCTAACCTTGGTAGTAGGGCATACAGTTTTCTCAGTTGTTGTAGTTAATTTCATATAATGTTAGGGTGCCAGTCTGCTATGGTAAAATTTTCAAATATGTGCTGTTATATAAATCAGTATGGACACGACTACTACATAGATGAGATTTGAAGAACTCTTGCTTTACAAAACTTTTTCACATAGTTGTTAAAACAGCTTTTCATTAAAAGCAAATTAATTTGGCTTTGTGTGTTTTGTGAAATTGATTTCTTATTGTAAAAACTTGCCATATTTGGAAAGTTTGTAAGTTTTCACTACTGCATGCAAACAGTTACAGTCATTTATTCTGAGAAGCTGAATATTTCCAGTTTTGCAGGTATGCCACACCACCTTCAACCAAACTACACAGTTATTTTGTTTTCTCTACATAGACTATGCAGATCTCATTTAGAATCTATTACAGAGCAGTTAATGAGCATCCAGTTTATAGAAACAAGATTAAAAGGCTACACTGAATACTTGCCAGAGTTTGATAACATCTGCCATAACTGCTGACCATCAACTTGGAGATGCTCATCATTCACACTGCCTCAATGGCATATGGATACTGTTCTAGCACAAACTCACACTAGCAGTTTTCAAGAGCTTAGAATCCCCTCCTCTGACTCTGTGATAGGTGACTGGTTAAGCCCCTCCCATCACAGAAGCCTAATCCCTGTCACAATAAGTCAGTTATTCAGTCTTTTACTGCCAGCTGTAGAACTTACAAAGTTGTATCACTTCAGCAGCCTGCATTGGTGATTGGTACATTACAGCTTCCAGACTCAAAAAAACTTGTACGAAGTACTGAAACAACCTAAAAAGTCCAACACACAGTTCTTCACTGGCAGACCCAATAAAGATTCTCCTGTTTTTAATTAAAATAAAAATGATTATCTTTTGTATTTTTATTTTAATTAAAAAGTGGAAAATCTGTATTGGGTCTGTCTAATTGTGGTCTGGCCAGTGAAGGATTGTGCGTTGAGCTTCCAGTCTCAGGTAAAATCCCTTGGGAATTTCCCTTCCTCTCTATTATTAAGTACATGTCATGTTTTTTCTGTTTTACTTTATTTATATATATATATATATATATATATATATATATATATATATATATCTATATATAATGTGTGTGTGTGTGTGTATAAAATCACCAACAAAGTAAACACACCCACCAAGGACTCATATTATATAAAGAGATAAATAACGCTCAAAGCTTATAGAGTTCTCATAGCCAGGATAATTATAAAACAATGAGTTTTATAAAAATAGTCTTATAAAATGCTGTTGTGGAAAATAAAAGATTAGCGCTTTTGGATCAATAAAATGATCCATCTTCAGATCAGTTAACTATCGCCATATGCCTTGACTTGTATACAAAAGGTATAGCCAATCAGAAATATCATACATCGGCCAACGCCTTCTACTGACATCACTTCTTCTGCAGTCATAAATATCTCTTCAGCCTACGCCTCTTTAAGACTGGCTTTAAGGGATAATTTGTATTAAGGCCTGGAGTCTTATAGGCTTGTAGGTTCCCAATCCATGCCATTTCCATCAATTCAACTAAATTATTAATATCCCCGCCTCTGGGACTTAATTTCACAACCTGTGCCACCCTAAAATTATATATTAATTGATCTGAAGAAGGATCGTTTTATTGATCCGAAAGCGCTAATCTTTTATTTTCCACAACAGTTTTTTATAAGACTGTTTTTCATTAAACTCATTGTTTTATACTTATCCTGGGCATTGAGACTCTATAGTTTTTGAGCATTGATATATATATATATATATATATATATATATATATATAGATATATATATATATATATAATATATATATATATATATATATATATATATATATATATATATATATACACATATATACACACATATATATATATATATATATATATATATATATATATATATATATACACACACATATATATATATATATATATATATATATATATATACTCGTGCGTATGTATTTATCTGTATTAACTTTTTATTTGAATATTCTTGCTATTTACTACTTACTGTTATGTTGTATGCTTCATATAGCTTTTAAGCAGTTATAGGACTTTTCTAAAGTGTTCTTTTACTTGTTTTTTGACTTAATTCTGTGGTGTCAGTTGAACATTGAACATCTTGTTTCTATTGTTTATCTGCTTCATTTTTAAATTCTGAGAAGAAAATATTGCATTTTTAAATTTTTCTTTATTTCTATAATACTTAGTACAGTACTGGTTTAACACTGCTACAACTGTTTTTATCACTAAATCATGATTTTACAGCAGATTACATTATTTACATTTTCTTTGGAGATGACTTCTGAAAAGGGAATTTTTAAGTGCTTGTTTATGCTATTTTAAAGGGTTTCTGTTAGATATAATGGCACCTACTTGATTTTTTGTCACTATTTGGACAAGTTAATTTTACATGGTATTTTGATTGTCTATGCTGTTTACTACACTGTGCAGATTTAGAACAAGGCTTAGCACAATATTTTATGCAGTTTAGCCATACTTGGTGTGGGAGAATAGTTTATATTTTCTATCATTGCTGCATTTAAAGTTTGCCTTTAACAGTGTGACTGTGTATTATTCAGGCTGCTGTGTTTTCCTCTGACTTGATGGAACCTGATACAGATGCACCCCCCCCCCCGTCAAATCCTGTTGCACCTAAAGAGCAAAACAACCAAACCATGCCTTAGCCTACTGTTTGCAAATCTGTTGTTGCAATAATCCGACCTGCAGAACCTTTTTCCTCATCACCCTTTACTGTGAGCACACAGGCCTCTGTGGTATGGAGTTCAGACACATCTTCTGGGAATGTTCCAGTACCTGGTTAAGGTATGAGACAACCAAACTGTTTACTTGCAGGAGAGGTCCAGGGTAAGAGATCTATTTCCAGACATTATACTCTGTCCCCAGATATTTTGTCCTCTAGTTTAATTCATAGTAAGAAGACCCAGAAACATCACCACACAGTAGTCATGTTATTACTATGTATAGGGCTGATATGGTTTCCTTAGCTGAGAGTGTTTTACAATCAACTAATTTTGGAGGTTGTGCTCCTCTTTAGAATGACTATGGATCTACCTTCTCTAGACATCAGTGTAACACCACAGATTTTGATGGAGACAGAAGTGAACACTTTTGAGACCATCCAGTCTGATTCTTCGGAAGGTGAATAGGCTCAAAAAACCCAAGCAAGTCTTCACCTTTCCAAAGATGTTAGGTAGGTTTCGATATGTGTTTGACTGGAAGCAGTCGGGGCCTACTCCAGAGATTTGCAGAGTGTACAATCTTATTGAAGATGAGATTCCAAATGTTTTGGCTGCTCCTTCTCTGTTACTGGTCTTAGAAGATGTCCATAAAACTGCATGCAAAACTCCTTTGCCTAGTGAACCAGTTCCTAAAAAGGCTATGCAGAAATATATGGTGTACTTTGATATTGCACCTGTATGTACTCCTTAGTCAGCTGACCAAGCTGTTATTTCTCCAGCTACCAACTCTTCCAAGAGAGCCTTGGCTTCTTGTAACTGTGCACTGCCAGATAAAATTGACAAGTGGTTAGAATCTCAGAGGAAAATGTTGGCTCAGTCTAGTAATTTACTCTTTAGAATTTTAAATTATCAGGGCTTTATGTGAAAGATTATTTTGCAGTTTGTTTGCAGTTTAGATGATTTTGCTGTATCTTTGCCTGCTGAACATAGCTGTTATAATAATGAGATTTTTTCTAATGTGACTCATGTTTCAAAACGTGCTTTGAGGAGTGTCTTGGAAGGTGCAGATGGCGTTTCTAGAAATGCAGCTGCTTCAGTTGTTTTGAAAAGGTTTTCTTGGTGACATAACCAGAATTTTTCTGAGGATTTAAAAAATGAGATTTTGAATGCTCCTTTAAATTCTGAATTTGTGTTGGGTCCTGCTGCTACCCAGGTACTCAAGCAATGGGTTGATAGAGTTAAGCTGATTCATTGGGTATCTGTAGAATGTTAGATATTTCTAGGTTCTCTCCTAATAAGGTGTCCAACTTTAAACAGTAGAACAAACAAAAATTACAGCCTAACAAGAGTCAGGAAATGACAGGCGGATAATGCTTTAAACCAAATAAAACAGATTGATTTCCCATGCAGAAGAATGACTGTACAAAGACCTCGGGCATCCTTTCCCTTGCTTTTGTCCCTCTTTCCCTTTCCCCCTGGCTTTAGCTTCCTCCAGCAACCTTGACCACAGATAGTCTCAGACAAGTGGGTGCTGAGAATAATTCACTGGGGGTGCTCTTGGAAGTGGACAGACAATCCTCCTCCCTTCAGGTATTTGCCCTGTACCCTCAAGACCAGACATGTCTCTTCTGTCCTGTACTCCTTCACAAGTTTCAGGCAGGGGTTATAAAACCAGTTCCTGTACCACAATAAAGAAAAAGATTTTACATCAAAATTTTTTGGTATCCAAAACACATCTATAATGGAGACTAGTTTTAGATTTGGCATACTTAAATACTTTTCTGAAAGTACCTAAATTCAAAATACTTACCTTGCAGATAGTCCCACCCTTCTTCCAGACCAGTGTTGGTGGTGATTTGACATCTGAAGGATGCTTCTCTTCACATGCCAGTTGCTCTCGACTTCATGTTGAAATTACAAATCCCGTCTCACACCCTCACAAAGAATTGTCTTCTTGGGGTGTATGAAGGACACAGAAAGAAGTATGGTCTTTCTACCAGAAGACATTGTCCTAAATATTTGGAACATTTTCAGGGATTTTTCTCTTTAAGAAGTTGCCTCCACAAGACACTTTGTCCAAGTTCGTCCAAGTTCTAGGCCTCATGTTATCAGTGATCTTCATGACACAATAGGCCAGACTCTACATGAGGAAGATTCAATGGTACTTAAAAAAATTCCTGGACATAGCACCTGTTTCCCTTGGAGTTCCAGGTACCAGTGTTGGCTTTTGCAGAAATTTATTTATTTATTTTACATTTGTTTACTGGGAAAATCCAGCTGGAACAGTACATTTTCAGCGAAGGCCAAGGGAGAAATGCACCAGATGCATGTCTTTGGAATGTTGGAGGAAACTGGAGCACTAGGAGGAATCCATGCGAACGCAGGGAGGACATGCAGACTCCACACAGAAGGCACTCCAGCTGAGAATCGAACCAGAGAACCTCTTCTGTGAGGCAACAACACTAACTGCTGCACCACTCAAGTGACTTAAAACGAGTTAGAGTGGCATAGAGATTTGAGGTCTCTCAATCCAGACCTACCCTTCTCCCTTCAGACCTCAGTTCAGTCAGTCCAGATAGACTTGTCAGATTTTTGCATGTGGAGCAGTGTACAGCAGAGTTCATGTGCAAGGCAAATTACATCTTTTGTACACTACAAAGCATATAAACAGCAAAGACATTTTAGCAGTAAGTCAGACCATAAAAGTTCTTCACCACTAATGGTCTACAGGTCCCTTTTATTGGTCACAGACAACACCACAATCATTTGATACCTGAAAAAGCAATAGGGATATAAGGGTATAACCTCTTTGGCTGTTGGCAGTGATGGCCTGGGAGTTAGCCTTATAGCATTGCCTAATGCTTCAGGCCTAATACAGCCCATCTGAGCAAAACATAGTGACATACACACTAAGCAGATCCCAGACAAACACTCATGAATGGCAACTAAGGACACAGGTCTGCCTGGATATGAACCAGATGTGGGGACATTTCAAATAGATCTGTTTGCCTCCTTTCAAAACAGAAAAATTCCATTTGAGACATCTTTGCAGCCATGCTTTTAGGACAGAAGCATTCTCATTCTTTTGGATGGAAATGTTCTTTTATGCATTTCTACCCTTACAACCAACGCTGAAGTTACTTCTGAATATTCAGAAAGAATTACCAAAGATTATTGTGTTGACACCCCCCTACACACACACACACACACACACACACACACACACACACACTTTTTGGCCCAGGCAAAGTTTTTTTTTTTTTTAATGGAATTGGACAAGGGCAATTACCAGAATCTTCCTCACGCTTTGGGTCTGCTCACACAGTGTCAGGGGTGACTGGTGCACCTCAGCTTAGAGCATTTGCTACTGACAGCCTAGATGATTCTATCTTGATACCTCTTAAGCACTTGTTCCTTGAGTTTGTGTAGCAGGTACTGAAGTATGCAAGAAGACCTTCTACTAGAAAATCTTGTGTTTACAAGTGGAAGAAGGATTTTTCTAGATGATGCCTAGCTGATTTCATTTGGCCTAGTTTTGTGTCTTCCCCTCTGGTTTTAAAATATTTGTGTGAGCTACTTAACAATGGCTTATCTTATGCATCTATTAAATTGCATCTTGTGGCCATCTCAGCTTGTCTGCCCATGGATTTCCCTCTTTCATCTTTTTTTTGTGGCAAAACAATTTATGAAAGAAGTGTTGCACTTGAGACCATCTAGAAAGCAAATTCCTCCTCCTAAGGATCTCAGCTTTGTTCTTGAAAAGTTGACTATACATCCTTTGAGGTTCATCCTTTGGAAAACTGTTTTACTTCTTGCTTAGACATCTGCAGTGCGAGTCTGTGAGCTGCAAACTCTCATGGTGGCCAAACCTTATCTGATTTTCCTCAGTGACTGGGTTGTTCTGTCCACTAATCCTTATATATCAATGACTGTGTGAAGATTGGGGAAAGATGGGCGAAGGCTGCCAGCCTAGTCAAATAGAATTTGATACATAATTCTATAATTTGTATATATAAATGTGAAATACAGGCTTGTGTTCCTAAATGAAAGAAAACACTGTAAAATGTGAACTTCAGGATTGTTGCAACTTTGCCATCTGCTGTAAGGAAAACCAAGCCAAGCATTTCAAATGTTCTTTGAAGTTACAATTATCTAAATGGTGGTGCCGAAGCGACTGGCTGAACACATTCTTTCTGTTGTCGTAGCTTAAGGAATGATTGCTAGAGTGTACATGTGAAATGTCTTTTACTGTTGTAGTTTCCTGAGCAGGTGTTAGATTGCTAAATAATGCAGTTTGTTGGCCTGGGATCTCCAGACTAAGTGTCAAAATGATGTAATGTGTATACTGGGAAAACCTAAGTGTCAAATTGATGTAATCTGGGAGGGCCTTAGCAGAGCTGTTTGTTAGTGAGTTTAAAAACAATTGTTGAGAGAGAGACTGTAAGCATTTTGTCTTGGACCATCAACCCCAGCACTGCTTATGCTCTTTATGTATGCAATTAGGATTGTAGCACTGTGTTTTCTCTTAAGAATAGCCGAAGATTAGAAAGTTAGATTGTGTTTTTCTTTGACATCAGACCTGTCCTACCGTATTATTTTAGGTTTCGATGTGTGATATCTGAACTCTTAGTTATCTCTGTGGTGTAGTAGTATTATCTTGTGTTTTAATTATTTATTATTAAATATTTTAAAACCTTTTACCTGTGGCTGGTTTATATAGAGATAGCAGGCTCTAGAGTACATTGCATATTCATAGAGTTTATTGTAATAGGCCACTCTAATAAGCCTTAGACTGTATAGTCACATTACCAATTGGATAATAATATTGCACAGTAATAACTGGACACTCTTTCAAGGCTCTTTGGGTAGCTGATAATTGTTAGCTGGTGGTGGCAGTAATTACTACCGTATAGTCTGCACAAAGGGGCACAGCTAGAGAATCTGTGTCAGCCTTTTCCAGGAGTGTCTGTGAAGTTGTAGCAGTGAAACTGAATGTGAGCCACAGCTGCTTGTGGGTACTGATGTTCCCTTGGACAGGGTAACTGCAAAGGTATAGGTGAGTAGTAGTACCCAGGCTGACAGTAAGGCACCACTGTCAGAGGATGCCAGACTTCCTGTGGAAGGGGAGCTGGGAAGGATTACAAGGATAGAGTTGAGACAGGCTCAGCTCTCAGACCCTACATTGCAAGGCCTGAGGCAGGTAGGGAGGCACCTGATTCTCAAGGGAAGGGAGAATCTGTATAATGGGACAAAGGGTTACTGTACAGAGAGTGGACCCCTGAGGGAGGGCTAGAAGGTGAGAGAGTACAGCAGTTGGTAGTGCCTAGAGCTTACTGTCTGGCGCTTCTAGCCATAGTCCATGATATTCCCTTTGCAGGTCATATGGGCATAAAACGTACAAAGAGTCGTATTATGCAAAACTTCTATTGGCCTGGAATTTCCAGAGATGTGTAGTGCAGGAACTGTGAGCAGTGCCAAAAGCTAGGCATGGCAGGAGACAAGGTGAGAGCCCCTTTGATGCCTTTGCCTGTGATTGAGGAGCCATTTCAGAAGATAGCTATAGATATTGTGCGTCCTCTGAGTACCCCGAGTTCCACAGGGAAAAAATATATCCTAGTGGTAGTGGATTATGCTACACAAAACCCTGAGGCAGTGGCTTTGTCCTCCATTGAGGCAGAGAAGGTGGCAAATGTTTTGTTAGAGATTTTCAGCAGGGTGGGTTTCCCAAAAGAAATAATGACTGACTGAGGTGCCAATTTCATGTCAGACCTGCTGGCTTGTCTGTGGAAGTCCTGTGGTGTGAAGCACATGAAGACCACCCCCTACCATCCCCAGATTAATGGTCTTGTTGAGAGGTTAAACTCTACAATCAAGTCCATGCTACAGGCATTTGCAGATCAGTTTAAGAGGGAGTGGGACAAATATTTGCCCCATCTGTTGTTTGCTTACAGAGAGGTTCCCCAGGAATCCATGGGGTTTTCACCCTTTGAGTTGTATGGGCATAGGGTGAGGGGATCTCTAGATTTAATGCGAGATGAGTGGGTAGGTGAGTGTGAGTCTCATAAGGAGTCTGTTGTGGCATACGTCCTAAACCTCAGGACAAGGCTCAGGGAACTCATGGGCTTGGCCCAGGAGAACCTGGCAGAAGCCCAACAACAGAAAAAGGTGTGGTATGACAGGAATGCTTGAGCTAGAGAGTATGCTGTAGGGCAGCAGGTAACGGTTCTCATTCCTGTCAGACACAACAAGCAGCTTGGGAGGGACCCTATAAGGTGGTAAGAAAGGTAAGTGATGTTAATTACATGGTGGAAGTGCTAGGCAGATGGCAGGGGCGCAAATTGTACCATGTTAACATGATGAAACCTGACCATGATAGGGAGGCCCTTGTGCTGAGCATTTGCAGTGGATTGCAGGAGGAGTCTGAGGGAGATCTGGGGACTGATCTCCTCATTGAGGCTCGGGCTGACACCTTGGTGGAATGGGTAGCAATATCCCAGCAGCTGTCTCCTACCCAGGTTTGGGAAATCTGAGCAGGAATTTGGGGACATGTTCACCGGGAAATGGGAAACCAGGGAGCACCCACCTGGTGCAGCACCAGGTGGATACAGGACCCCAAAGGCCTATTAGGCAGGCCCCTTATAGGGTGCCTGAGAGAGTCAAACAGACTCTGAGGGAAGAGGTAGAGGAGATGTTGGAACTAGGGATGATTCAGGAGTCCAACAGTCCCTGGGCCTCACCAGTGGTGTTGGTGCCAAAAAGGATGGCAACACCAGGTTCTGTGTGGATTACAGGAAATTAAATAGTCACACAGAGTTGGATGCTTACCCCATGCCTAGGACAGATGAGGCTCTAGAGCAGCTGGGTGGGGCTAAGTATCTTACAACCATTGATCTTACCAAGGGTTACTGGCAGGTACCTTTGACTCCCAGTGCTAGAGTGAAGTCAGCCTTTGTGACTCCGTTTGGCTTGTACAAGTTCACAAAGATGCCCTTTGGGATGAAGAATGTCCCAGCGACTTACCAGAGGCTGGTGGATAGTATCCTAGCAGGAGCAGGAAGGTTTGCCCTTGCTTACCTAGATGATACTGCCATCTACAGCCATTCCTGGCCAGAGCACCTTCAGGATGTCAGGGAGGTGCTGGGCAGACTACAGAGGGCAGGGCTGACCATTAAGCCAAGCAAATATCAGGTGGATATGGCAGAGGTCTCCTACCTAGGACATAGAGTGAGGAGTGGTAAGATAAGGCCAGAACCTGCCAAAGTGGAAGCTATTCAGGCATGGCCTGTACCTGTTACCAAAAAGCAGGTGAGGGCATTCTTAGGAACAGCGGGGTACAACAGAAAGTTCATCCCCAATTATAATACCATAGCTGCTGCCCTCACCGACCTGACAAGGAAGAACAGGCCAGATAAGGTAGTATGGACCCTAGCATGTGAGCAGGCATTTCAGAAGCTTAAAGAAGCTTTGGGAGAACCCCCTGTGTTAGCCAGTCCAGATTACAGCAAATAATTTGTTGTGCAAGTGGATGCTTTGAACCATGTGGTGGGGGCTGTACTTAGCCAGATTTCTTCAGAGGGAGAAGAGCACCTAGTGGTTTATCTCAGTCATAGGCTCCAACCCAGGGAGGAATGCTATGCAGCTGTAGAAAAGGAATGTCTAGCTATAATGTGGGCATTGCAGAAACTTCAGCCTTATCTGTACGGAAGAAAATTCACTGTTATGACAGATCACAACCAACTAACATGGTTAAACAAAGCCAGTCAACAAAATGCCAAGTTGCTAAGATGGAGCCTGGGGTTGCAAGCATATGATATGTCAGTGCAGCACTGCAGTGGGATTAGCAATGCCAATGCAGATGGGCCCTCAAGACAAGGAATGGGGTGAGGTACCCTCAGACAGACTTAACCCTCTCAAGCGGCGTTTCTCAAAGGTAACTTGAAAAACTAGTTTGAGTTCTCTGGGGGGGGGGTGAAGATTGGGGAAAGATGGGCGAAGGCTGCCAGCCTAGTCAAATTGAATTTGATACATAATTCTATCATTTGTATATATAAATGTAAAATACAGGCTTGTGTTCTTAAATGAAAGAAAACACTGTAAAATGTGGGATTGTTGCAACATTGCCATCTCCTGTAAGGAAAACCAAGCCAAGCATTTCAAATGTTCTTTGAAGTTACAATTATCTAAATGGTGGTGCCGAAGCGACTGGCTGAACATATTCTTTTTATTGTCTTAACTTAAGGAATGATTGCTCGAGTGTACTTGTGAAATGTCTTTTATTGTTGTAGTTTCCTGAGCAGGTGTTAGATTGCTAAATAATGCAGTTTGTTGGCCTGGGAACTCCAGACTAAGTGTCAAAATGATGTATTGTGTATATTGGGAAAACCTATTTGTCAAAATGATGTAATCTGGGAGGGCCTTAGCAGAGCTGTTTGTTAGTGAGTTTAAAAACTATTGTTGAGAGAGAGACTGTAAGCATTTTGTCTTGGACCATCAACCCCAGCACTGCTTATGCTCTTTATGTATGTAAGTAGGATTGTAGCACTGTGTTTTCTCAAGAATAGCTAAAGATTAGAAAGTTAGATTGGGTTTTTCTTTGACATCAGACCTGTCCTACTGTATTATTTTAAGTTTCTGTGTGATCTCTGAACTCTTAGATATCTCTGTGGTGTAGTAGTATTGTCTTGTGTTTTAATTATTTATTATTAAATATTTTAAAACCTTTTACCTGTGGCTGGGTTGTGTAGAGATAGTAGGCTCTAGAGTACATTGCATATTTATAGAGTTTATTGTAATAAGCCACTGTAATAAGCCTTAGACTGTATAGTCACATTACCAATTGGATAATAATATTGCACAGTAATAATTGGACACCCTTTCAAGGGCCTTTGGGTAGCTGATAATTGTTAGCTGTTGGTGGCAGTAATTACTACCATATAGTCTGGGCAAAGGGGCACAGTTAGATAATCTGTGTCAGCCTTTCCCAGGAGTGTCTTTGAAGTTGTATATCTCAAAGTGTGGGTGTGTCAGCTACCTGGGCAAGGACACAAAGCACTGGTTGGACAGAGAGGGTACTGGAGGTTAGCTTGCCAGCTAGGCTGAGATCTGGACCCTATAGCTGTGCCAGTGAGGAGTCCTACTGGGGACCTGGGGAGCAAGGGAGTAACCAGCCCCAGACTGACTGTGATCTCTGTGTGCACTTAAGGAAAATTGTACTTTGCTATGTGTATTTGTTATTCTTTCCTCTTCTGTGAGACAACCCCCCTGGTGTTAGTGGTGAGGATTGAGGCTCCTTGATTGCTGGGCCAGGGCACGGTCATCACAGACTGTTTCTGAATTTTCCCTGAATCAAGTCGTTAATCTTCCAGTTTTCTTTCTGGAACCTAAAAACAAGGGAGAGGATTCTGCATACCTTGGATGTGCACAGTAAGCCCAGGTGGTACCTAAGCCCTTCAGGAAAGCTGAACAGATGCTTATTTCCTGTTTTGGTGCCAAGAAGGGTCAACCCATCTGTAAGCAAATGATTCCTCATTGGTTGTCCCCTACTACTGCTCTTTATTACTCTTGCTATAGTAGGGCTATTCCAGGCAAGGTTAAGGCACATTCCACCAGAACCTTATCCTCTTCGGTGGCATATTGGAAAGCAGTGGACTCTAGAATTTTTCTACAGGCAATAAATTGGTCCTCTGTTCACATCTTTAAAAGCACTACATATTGGATTCTTTCTCAAGTTTCAGAGCAGGCTTTGCAATGACCATTCTTAAGGCTCTCCTCGATGTTTACCTTTTCTGCTCTCAGGTAGGGTAATCTATTTTTTCCAGACAAATTTATTGATTTATCACTTGTGACATAGGCAAATTTACATTTATATAAAAGTAATCAAACTGTATTAACAAGTTCACATTTACAAACATTATACTTCACATATATTGCTATATATCATATAACCTAAGCAACATTGCATAAATTATTGAATTCCTGCCCTTTTTTTAAACAAGAAACATCTTTATTAATCCATCATTTATGACATAGGCAATCATACATTTATATAAATGAAAACAAACCAAACAGACGGTATTCTAGTTGCAAGCATTTAACATCATAAACCATATTAAAACTCCCATTTGCAAACATGATATATCAGTTATAATCTACCAAATCATTAGATAGCTCATTTAAGTTTTGTCTTCTTTAAAACCCCATTCCTCCCCCCTTAAGTTTTGTCTTCTTTAAAACCCCATTCCTCCCCCTGTATATATTGTTCCCCCAATTCACATTTTTTCCATTGTAGTTTGCTCTTACACTTTTCTAAAGATCTCATTTCCAGTTGTTTTATCTCTGTTACTATTTTGACTACTTCTAGTATAGTTGGTTTAGATTTTGACTTCCATTTTCTAGTAATTGCTTTTTTGGCAGCCACCATAATTAGACACAACAAGGCCTTACTATGTCTAGGCAATTACGATTCTGTCATACCTCAGAAAAATCATCAAGCCCTCATCAAACCAATCTGCCCACACTGCATCTCTGATAGTGCATCCCACCGGGAATCCTTAAAGTCTGCCAACTCACCACACTCCTAGAAAATATGTTCTCAATTACTCTTTCTTCTCCGTCACACCTCCATTTGCTGTCTAGCTAAACAAAAATTCTCTAGAGTCTACTTGGAGTATAAAAAAAATCTATGTAAATATTACCAAGCAGAAATCCTAAATCATCTAGATTTTGTTGCATATTGGGAGACATATATATATCCTCCCATTGTTTCTTTGTGAATTGCTTATGCAATCTCTCTTCCAATCCTTTCTAACCTCCTTTGATTGATTCTTATAGTTATCATATAATATTTTATATGCTCTACTAATAGCTAATTTTTAATGGCAGCTTCTATTCTGTATTCTACTAAAAACTCTACCAGTGCTGGTCTTTCATTTAGGACCTCCCTGTTTCTTTCTCTTTGCCTGTACTCTGATATCACTCCTTGATAGGGAAGGCAGTCTCTAACCTGCAGTCCAAATAAATTCTTGGTGTCTTCCCATTCTATCATCTTTCCCTCTATAGTTATTTGCTCCCAATACCTTGGTTCCTTTGCCAGTTTTCTCCAATAAATTCCAGCGCCCTCTTATATATTGTCTGTATCCCCAGTTGCAGTCATCCCTATCGTCAGAATCAACTTTCTCCATTCCCATGTTGGCTTAGTTCTTAGGATACTTTCTGCTACTATATAGATATACTATTCTGTTTGATTTTAATGTTATCCTCCTTAAAGGCCTGCATCCAAAATCCCATTCTCTTCTTAGTTCTTGAGGTCCCCCGTTTCATCATCATCCCTTTCAACTTTGAATTATAGTTTTCTGCTTTTGCTGTACATAGGAGCCTTAAGTGTGTAGCCCAGAAATACCCCTTCAGATCGAGTAATCCCAGTCTGCCCTTTTCTACTGGAAGAATCAACTTATCCCACTTGACTCTTGCTGTCTTCTCTTCCCAGATAAAGTCCATCACCTCTTTATTAATTGCTATCCAGAACTTCTCCTCTGGTTGATAAAAAATATGCCTGACCTTTGTATAAGAGTAATGGGACTAAAACCATTTTAACTGCTTGTATCTTACTATCCATATCCATGTACAAAGCTTCCATTTTCTCAGTTTTTGTATTATCTTTTGTTTAGTCTCTTCCCACATATCCTTAGCTGCCACACCAGAATCATTTTCAATCCATACTCCTAAATACTTCATTCTATCATGTCTACATAAATATAAATATTTCTGAACCAGTTCGTATGTGGTTACATAATTTGCCACTATTACCTTTGTTTTAGCTTCATTCATTTTGTATCCCAAAAAGATGTGAAACTGGCACACAATGTTCCACGACACTGTAATGTCTTTTTCTGGTTTTGTCAAGTATAAAATTATATCATCTGCAAACAAAGCCAGCTTTTCTGGGCTACAATACCACTATATCCTTAAATTTCTGAGTCCCTTATTTTCTTTGCCAGTGTTCTAAATATAAAGCAAATAACAAAGAGGAAAGGAAGACACCCTTGCCTGGTTCATTTGCTCAAGCAGAAATTATTAGAGAGGACCCCACCCACTTTCATTTTTGCCTCCGATCCCTCATATATCCTCCTAATCAACCTTATCATTTTTTCAGGAAATGCAAATGGTTCCATTGCTGTGCTTATAAAGTCCCAATTTACTCTGTCAAATGTTTTTTTCTGCATAAAGACCCACTAAGAGCAATGGTATTTTCTTATATTTTGCTTCCCTTTGGATAATCACTGTTCTGTTAATGTTGCCAAATGTTTGCCTCCACTCAGCAAAACTAACATACGATCTGAGGAAGGCTTATTTGCCGAAAGCGCTTATCGGAAGACTGAGGACTGCTTATTTTATGTTATATTCTTTTTATTAAAGTTTTGATTTTACTATTAAGTTTTACTGCCGTGGTGGACATCAGGAGTTTTTAGTAGTGTTTGCCTTTTCTCTTCCTCATTGGTGTCCTTCACAGTGTAAGAAAGTTTTTTACCTACCCACTCAGCAAAACTAAGTTGATCCATATCAGTCAATTTTGGCATTACTTTTACCATTATATAAATGAACACTTTATAATCATGGTTTAGTATTGAAATGGGACTATATGAAGCTGGATCTGATGGATCTTTATCCTCTTTAGGTATTATAGCTGCCATTGCTTTCTTCCAGGATGTTGGTATTTTTCCTCCTCTTAAAATACTGTTAAAACCTACCAGATCTTTATCAATTTTTCCCTCCTAGTTTCCAAACTTCCACAGGAATAACATCTATTCCTGGGGACTTTCCTGGAGATTGGTTATACATCACAATTTTTATCTCAGCTCCTCCTATCCTAACCATTAGTAAGTGAGCCTCTTCTACCTCTAACCTTGGCATATTTAATTCTTCCATAAACATTTCCATTTGTATCTTTTCTTCATTTCCATATTTCTCTGCTTTATGCAAACTTTCACAGAATTTCCGAAATATTTCTAATAACTCTACAGGATTTCTTGTTACCTTCCTTGTTATAGGCTCCCTAAGCTTGGTGATATCCTTACTACTTTCTGTTGCCTGAGTCGTGTTAAAAGTTATTGTGCGCTAGTGTTATTATCAAAATACACTTGCTTAACAGCTGTTTCTATAATCATGTATGTCAAGGTAATCCCTTATTTTCTGTTAGCATTCTGCAGCTGATCCTCTTCTTGCTTTGTGAGATTCCCTGTATTTGCCAATAATTTAACATTTGTCTGAATAATACTTGTTTCTTCTTAACCATAACTCCCTTTCTTTTACTTCCACCCTGATTTTAAACTCCACCTTAATTTTATCCCACTCCCTAGCTATATTTTCAGAAGTAATTTCTGTCCTCTCGAATACCTCTTGAATAATCTCTAGTACCCATTCTTTAAATTCTCATTTCTGTTTTATTAACGTGTCTTTATTTTAGTTATTATTGGCGCATGACCTGTAATAGTTATTGGGTGCATATCAAGACTTTCAATTAAATGCACATGTTCCTGTGAAATGTAAATTCTGTCTAACCTTGCCCTGCTTTTGTATCTTGCGGAATAATATGTAAATTCACTCTGAACTCCCATTACTGAGTTCACATCTTCCATAACAAATATTTTCATACATTTCTTCAAAAATGTACCCTCCCTTTTTATACTTTCCCTTTTGGGCCCCCACCCCCTGACACCTCTACTGCTGCATATCAAATTCCAGTCTCTACCTATAAGTAATATTCCTTGTTGAAAACTGATTATTTCTCCTAGAATGTTCTTAAGCTCCATTATAGCAGTTTTAGGTAGACTATAAATATATGCCGGTGTAATCCCCCTACCTTGCCAGTAGCCCTGTAGCACTACAGATCTGCCATTATTATTTTTTTATCCTCTTCTATCACTGTTGGAGCTCATCTTGCAATTAATATAAGTACTTTTGTTTTCCTTTGTCCCAGATATTCTGCTGAATAACCATCCTGCAAACCTTTCTTTATCAAATTCACATATTCAGTTCTTTCCAAGTGTGTCTCCTGTAACATAGCTCTTTGCACTCCACATTTTTTAATATAATTCACTATTCTTTCTTTTTTGTGTTTGTCTGTGAGACCATTGACATTTAAAGACATTACAGGAAGCATCATTGTATTGAAAAGTTATTATTCCCATCTTTTATGTACTACACCTTTTTCATTAAATGTCTAGTTCTAGCTTGTGTTACATGCGTACACTGTTTGTCAAGTTGAACTTTTATATAGTTGTTTCTTGTCATATCCGTTTGAGCCCATGTCACATCATACAAAAATTTGTTTTATTGGAAACCCTCAAAAAAAACATATCCCCCTAAAACCTATTAATTTAATAATAACACACAAAACTATGCACATCCTCAAATATTGAAGTTTTACCCTCCTAATAGGAACAGTGTCCCAAACTGACAGTCACACTCACAGACTTGAGTTACCTAAAAGAAAGGTGTCTAGGGCTATCCATTCTGGGGACTTAAATATGGTCTGTGATGTAAATAGGACATGCCGGAAGGACAGATTTATCTCCCAGTGACTGTCATGTCTTTGGAACAGACTAACAATTCATGTGAAACAGAGAACTTTTATGATACTGTTCAAGAGGAACTTGGATGAGTGGATGGGGCACTGTAAATTCTTACTGGGGATAGTGCCCACAACCCTCCTGGCATGGACAGTCATCACTAAATGCAGTCTTGGGTATTGACTAGTACATCTGTGGTATTACACTGGGTTGAAATGGCTAGGCTTAAATTGACCTCCGAGTCAATAGCCTAGTAATCTCCTGTGATCCTATCTCCTATGATCCATGCCAAGATACATGGTGCAGTCTGTGCTTCTACAAAGTGCTAACTGGTTTTGCCTTATCTTTACAGCTCTCCCTGCTGGAAAAAGCCCTGAATCCTTTCAGAAAACATTATCTCCTAGCCAGTTTCTCTTTTCTTTTCTTTTTTTTTCCAGCCAGTCACTCTCCACCAGACTGTAACCAGCTTTTCTTTATCAAATTGTTTCCATGGAGACATGAGAACCAGACAGTCAATTTCTCATTATCAGGTTGTTTCCATGGAGACATAAGAGCCACATACAGAATAGCTACTAAGCATGCATTCATTTGCTAGAAAAAAGCCTCATAGTATTCAATATTCTTTTTCGTTTACTAGCTTTCTCTTAAACCTTGTTACTAAATCAGTCTAAGGTCCTTAATCCAGTCATTCCCCCATAAAAGAATGAGGAAAAGCACATTCATTTTTCTTTTGTCATGCTCTTTTAACAATTCTTTTTATTTTTTTTAATTGCAGTGCCTACATTTCTTAAAATTGAAGAAAAAGAAAGGAAAAAAGAGAAAAGCAGCACCTATTTACAATCCCCATTACACTTAAAAATAACTGAGGAAACTTTACTTTATAGCATGTAAAGAAAACCATACACCACAAAAATAGTACTATTAAGAGAAAAAAATGTTTTCTTTACTTACAGATAACTTTCTTCACTCTCTTCCCTTCCCCAAAGCATTTTTCCGAACATTAAGGACATGAAATAGGGCATATACTTTACATTCCTCCACAAGTCCAATAAATTCTGAAAAAGTCCAATATTTCCAGATTTTCTTGATCTGTCATATTTTACAAATGTAATTATTGCATTGTAATCCCACATTAAGTTACTGGTTTTATTACGGTTAATCTCCATCTCCCAGATCCTGTCTCTGCTTCATTCCCAACATTCTTTTCATTCTTCTAGTCAACTGTCATGCTTCCTTCCATTCAAATAGTGGAAATGGTTTCATAGGTGCAGTCTCTCTGCGGTCTGTATTAGCAGAAGAAAAAGATGCAACATCTCCTTCTGTTTCACAGCTCACTTTTTGTTGGACAAACTTTTGTATTTCTTCCTTAATATGCACTTCATCAAAAAATGATTTTGTCCCTCCAGGGAAGATACCTCAAATATTTGAATTTCACACCTGCATCTTAACATTTCCTGAACAGTGAAATGACTTTACCCCTCTTCTGGGACACAACACTCTGCTGTCTCCCACTTTTAGTATTTTGTCCTTCTGTCACAATTTTGTCAGAATCAACTCCTTCTGGTGGTAGGATTGCATCTTTACTATTAAAGGTCTAGTTTGCTTTTACATTTCTTTCATAAAATTAATGTAGCCTGTTCCTTCTAGCTTCTCTGGTATAGCTGAAAATGTCAGGTTTTCCCTACATGCTCTGTCCTTTAATTCTATTATTTTTTGAAACATCTCTTTCTGAGCAGCCTCATATTCAGCCAGCCTTTTCTTCATTTCAACCTGTGATTTTTGCAACTTTACCACCTCATCTGAATATCTGTTTAAAATTTCTTCCATTTTTCCAGCCTTTTGTTGTTTGTGTTGATATATTCCATCAGTGTTTTGTTTATGCAGTTGTCTTATATCTTCCTGTAGGTTACTGGAAGTCATGCCTGGAGATTGTATTGCTTTTTGCTAAACAGCTGCAGAACTTTCCCCCAGTCAGTGTTTCTTCCTCGCTTTTTGTAACTGATTTTTTCCAGGTGTATTTCTTTTTTCTTACATCCAGGCAGTACACTTTCTAGCCAGTTACTGAAATTTACCCATAAACATAAAAAAATTACTGCCTTTCTCTGTTGAGTTTCTGTTTCACACTGAGAGAGCTAGAGTTAAGCTGTTGCTCAATGTGCAGCAATCTTAGAAATCCAGGTAGGGTAAGCTTTGAGAATCTACCCATGTACCACGAAGGTAGTGTGAATGATGAACGTAGTACAGTAACATAAGTTAAACTTACCTGTAATGTGGATGTTCAAATTTCACACTGTCTCAGTGGCAGTAGCCCACCATCCCCCTTATTCTGTATATAGTTCAGTGGTATCCAACCTTGCTGTGTTATTGGTTGGCTTTGGTTGTTTGCGTTAGTGTTTTATGGCTTATAATTGTTTGGTTTCAAGGCAATTCTTGCTTCTGGTCCTTCTTGGATCATCTTGCATAGCAATAAAAACATAAATAACTGACTTTCTGCAAAGGGGATAGGCTTCCCCTGATGAAATGGCTTAGGCCATCTGCTATCTTAGAGAGTCAGAAGAGAGGATTCAGAGCTCTAGAATGCTGCCAGTGTGAGTCTTTGCTGACAAAAAACCTATATACTACTGAAGCAGTGTGAAATTCGAACTTCTGCTGCTAGAGGTAAGTAGGACTTTCACAACTGTACTTTTGTGCCAGTGTCTAAGATTAAAGAATGTTCACATCTAATTAATTTTGTTGAAATTTCATGTGTATTTTATGACATATTACATAAAAATGTTCAGGAAGAACATGTTTTCGGACACTGTGACAACTGTTTAATTTGACTATTTACTTGTAAAGATTTTTTTTTTCATTTCCCTCCTTTTTAAGATCTCAAATGCTTAATATGCAACCCTTTTTTTTAGCAGGAATTCTTGAATTTTTGATTTAGTTAACAAATAGTTTAATTTTTTCATAGCTGCAGTCAGTGCCTTATGAAAGCCAAAACACATATGAAAGCCTTTTTTCAGATATTTTCTGTTTAATGGCTGTTAGTATAATTATGCAAACTATGCCAAAATATGAACAGTTGGCTCTGATGACAAAAAAAAAAAAATATATATATATATATATATATATATATATATATATATATATATATATATATATATATATATATATATATATATTTATATGTGTATTGCTATGTCAGTTACCCTTCCTACTGAACGGAGGTATCTTTGCTCCTTTTAAGTTATCTATGCTACCCTTGCAAGATAAGAAAAAGCCTTTTGTTTCACTTTCTTGAAATTGAATTTTGAAAGTCTGAATGGTGTCAGCATAAGTGTCTGATTTTCAGCCAGGCTGTTCAACATTACTGATCAAATACAAACTGACAGAGACTAAAGGAAATCAGGTGTCTCATAAATTATAACAGCTAAGTAAGATTTATGAAAGTGTATACTGAAGCAAATGTCTGAGCACAAGTCAGAGAAAATAACTTTTCTGGTATGGAAAAAGTAGTATTTTCAAGAATGAAAATTGACTTTAATGACTGGCTTTGTTCTGAAGAGAATTTTACTTGGGTTATAAAATACATTAGAAATGAATTGACGTCATCACATTTTTCAGGAAAAGTTTCTGAGCAGTTACTTCATAATTGCTTCTCATAAAATTGATGTAGCTCTTGAGGTAGTGAAGTTGATTTATGCACATGCAAAATGAGAAAAATCATCCATCATTATTATATTAAAATCACCTGTAGATCTGTTCAATAGGTGAGATAATTAATATAGCGGTTGCCAAAATGCAATGTTACAGTGCCAAGGAAGCCCTTACACTGAAATCTTAAACTGTAGTAATTTGCAGTGGTTTCATATACTGGCAACACTTCAGAAATGAGTGCACTCTAGGACTCTGGTATCACATTTTTGGGGTCCTTATTTTCCTCTAGGTAGTAATTCATCAGGAGGGCATCTGTTCCTATTAGTGTCTCTAACAGGGCATTAGTTTTACAGACTTCTGCATGCCTGCTCCCCACTACTTCTCCTAGCTGATATCTGAGGTGTTTGCCTTTTAGGTTGCCTTTGCAAAAAATTATTCCTCTGTCACATTCCTCCATTAACTCTTTGGCCTGCTGCAGAAATATTTAGAATAATTCCTGTTTGCCAGAGAAGTTGTAATTTTTTTCAGTTGATCTTTCTGCTTAGCCACCTTAGTCATAACAGATTCCAGTAGAAATCATTACTCAGTAGACAGCAAAATGTGTGGACTTCTACATACATCAGCATTGCAACAGCATCATAACACACCTACATACTTTCTCTAGGTGGCTTCATAAGGCATATATTCTTACTTGGCTTTATCACAGAGCACTGGTCTTTACTTCTACATGCCTTCATACTTCTACTTCTTGCTTTGAGGTATTGAACTCAACTGTGGCTTCCTTTATTAATCAGATATTAATTACATAAAGCTAAAAAAAGAATATAATAAATGCAAGTTATATAAGGAATAATTTCGGCTTGCTACAGTTTTGGTGACATGTAAGAAGACCAGTTGTTGTTACTTTAACTGAGCCTTGATTAAAAGCTAGTGAGATTCTAAGCCTTTCCAATTCAAAGGCCTAACTTAATATTTGAAAATGGAGTTCTGCTACTAGTAGCTCAGCATATTACCTCTATAAAGTGTAAACGCTCATCATGCAGCATTGCAGACACATCATACAACTTTACAGACAGCTGCAAACATGAACCGAGCTGTTTGATATGCAAATATACAATGGGTGGAGGTCCTGAATCTTGTTATTGGTCTGCTGTATTACCCCTGTACATATTCTGATGGGTGGTGCTTATGACCTTATTGATAACACTGACCCATAGGTAGGAGATCACAAAACACTATTATTGCACAATTTTGATATGCACTGGAACCATCACGTACCAGTTAAAGTTATGAATGCAATGGCCTCTTTCTTCTTATATCAAATTGTAAGTCACTCTGTCATCTGGGAGGCAAATTCTCAAAGCATTTAATTCTTTCCTCTATTTTCACTGATTCTTGCGGTATAGAACCGAACCAGTCTCCTCCACTATAAAGGAGCACATATCTAGCTCAGCAGACATATTATGCATACTAAAAGCTGGAAATCAGCAGGAGATACTTCTTACAGTCTAACTACAGCACTGTTACGGGACAGCAGTTAACCATAACCCTTAACAGTGCAGGGGAGACCTTGCACACACAGAAGAGCTCATTCTGAGCCTATTTATTGGGTCACATCTAAGCATAGAAGAACATTTGCTGAAAAGAGAGAAACCACAGACTAAGTGTGAGATTCTGAATGCCCAAGCCTCATGAGCTGAATATTGCATGCTAAGAAAGAGCCGTGAAATTCTGAAAATAGAGCCCAAGTGTCTCTTTTCTAAGACAAAAGCACCCCTATTTCCTTGAAAGCCCTGCAATTTGCCACCTCCACCTTGCTAGATGGACAAAGAAATAAGTCAAGCTACATTTGAATGAAGATGGCCAGGTCAGCTAATCTTCTCCAGCTTTGGCATGCATTTTTTTTTTGGTACAAATTTTCACCTTTTATATTGGTCCAAACAACTGCACTACTTCTGCTGCTGTCAATCACAGAGCAAAATCCCTGTTCGTGTTCAGACCTAATTTCTGTTTTTCACTTGCAAGTCTCACACAGGTAAACCACTAGCTAAATGATGTGCCTGTCTGTTCTACAGAAAGCTCATCTAACTTACTTCCAAAATTTATAATGCCATTCGTATTCTCTCTCTGTACATATATTAAGTAGGTATTTTCCATACGCTCATTTCCAGACATCTGGAAGCAGACAGTGAACCCACTTCTCGGTAATGGTTTCAAGTAGTCTTCAGTCCTTCAGGCCTATTTCTGCTGTTTCTCAGAGTTCCTTCAGGGAGCAGTTGCCAGCTGCTAAGATCTCTGTTGCAAGAATATTGTTTGTGTTTTGTAAAGGCTGTAGCACTATTATAGTATTCTTCATAGTCTCACATCAACTCTATAAACAGACTTGCTATGGTGAATTGACAGAGGTGTTCTTATTGATCTTGCTAAAGCTTTCAGCTGCGTCACGTATTAAAGGTTCATAGATTAACTAGAAATATATGGTGTACAAATAAGCTTGGATAGTTACTACTGCTGTTTCAACAAACAGGTGCCCTGGATGGCATTTTATATGGTATTATGCCACACACACATATGTATTCTTTGCTGAGGTCTTGATACTGATTATTTTCTTTCTGCCCAGTATAAATCCTCTGCCTTGCATCACTTCACATGGCTAGTTTGCCATCCAATCTTCTACCCCTGTCAGCACTGCAACTGTACAAGAGTCATCTCCTGTTTATTGTTCTCTTCACCTAAATGGCCTTGGTATCCACTTTAGAAGAAATCACTTTGTGTGTTTTGGAACACACACAAGACTTAAAAATGCCTCTTTGGACTGGTCAGTACAGTCCTCCCTTGGAGAGCAGTTAGAAATGGAATATAAATTTTGAGATGTATAGTTGGATCTTCCACTTAAACACTGCATAAATGTCTTAAAAACTTTACAGGACCTTGTCTCTTTAATACACAGGTCAGGCATATTTTTTACAGCCAGGGGAGAAGTTGTTGATAGTAATTAATAAAGAGTTGAAGGATTTTATTCTGGGAGGGGAATACACAGGTCAGGCATATTTTTTACAGCCAGAGGAGAAGTTGTTGATAGTAATTAATAAAGAGTTGAAGGATTTTATTCTGGGAGGGGAAGAGGTCAAGAAACATATAGGATCAGTAGATCATTCAGTAAAACAAAGTGGTTTAGGATTACCTGCTCTGAAGGGATATTTTAAAGCTACACAGTTAAGGCTATTGTATAACACAAGCAGAAAGCTACAGTTCAATGTGGAAAGAGATGATGATGAAGCAGGGAGGAAATTCAAGAAATAAAGAGGGAGTGGGATTTTGGATGCAAATCCTTAAAGAGAATAACAATAGTCATACAGATTATTATTTTCATAAAGTAGTAGAAAGAAATCTAAGAACTAAGCCAAAATTGGAATGGAAGAAGGAGACTTTGCTAATAAGGATGACTGCAACTATGGGTACATAGACTAGCCAAGAAGGGGCTGGAATTTACAGGAAGAAACTGGAAAAGGGAACCAAGGAACATGAAACAAATAATTCCAGAGGGAAAGGTAATAAAATGGGAAGATGCCAAGAAGACATTTGGACTGCAGGCTAAAGATTGCCTTCCATATCAGGGATTGATATTGGAGTGAAGGCAAAGAGAAAGGGATAGGGGAATTTTAAGCAAAAGACATGCACTGGCAGAATTTTTAGCTGAATGTAGAAAAGAAGCCGCTGTTAATAAGGGATAATTAATAGGCATATAAAATATTGCATGATAACTATAGGAACCAATGAGTGGAGGTTAAAAAAGATTGGGAAGTGAGATTAGATTGCCAATTCACAAAGAAACAATGGGAGGGCATATATATATATGTTTGCCGAATTATGCAAAATATTCTAGAAGATTTAGGAATTTTGCTTGGAAGTTTTTGCATAAGTATTTTTATGCTCCAAGCAGACTCCTAAGAATTTTTCCTCAGGTAGATGGCGAATGTTATAGGTGTGATGGGAAAGAAAGAGGTAACTGGGAACATATGTTTTGGGAGTGTAATGAGTTGGCAGACTTTAAAAATTTCCTACAGTGTGCTGTGTCAAAAATACTGGGCAAGCAAATGAATTTTTTGAGCTGGGATACAGGATCTGAATTACCTAGACATGCCTTGTTAAGTTTAATTTTGGTGGCTGCCAAAAAAGCAATTGCTAGAAAATGGAAATTAAAGTGTAAACCAACCGTATTTGAAGTAGTGAATATTGTAAACAGAGATAAGAGAACTGGAAATGGATCTTTACAAAGGGGTTGGAGCAAATTATACAGAAAAAAATGGAAGTTGTGAGAACAATACATGCAAAAAAATTTTTGGAAGAGGAATACAGTATAAGGGAAGGCAGGAAAGGACCAATTTATGTAATGTTAGACTGATGATATTGTATAAGAGAATATTTGTGATGTATAATGTTTCTAACTGTGAACAAGTTAATGTGTTTTGTTTTGTGTAAATGTAAGTTTGCCTCTGTTACAAGTGTTAATTCAAAAAAAGTGTTTAAAAATTGCAGGACTTTTAACATGATATAATATAACCACCTAGAAGACCAAGGTGCCCAAACATTTTTTGGAAAAGGTTTACACTTGATGGAATATTAATTTTCATTGATAGCTGCACCAAAATAAATTTGCAAAAACACCAACCTGAATTGAATATTGTCATTTTATATGCTTTTCTCTCCAAAAGAGAACATCACCATTGGGCCTTTCAGAAAACAGACTGACTGCCATTTACTCCAAGATTTGTTCTCATTACATGCACTCGAAATGGTACAGCCTTAGTAAGCTTGCAAAGCCAGTCAGTACAACCTTTCCTTCTTACCTTCATCCTTTTCTTGTGTTGATATTCCATCATATATCCTAGTAAGTTTTACAAAAACATTCTGTGTCTTTGGCCCCAGACTTTGGAAGGCTTTCCTTGTAGATGTCAAGAACATACCAGCATTCAACACATTTATTTCCATTCTAAAATTATTTTATTATTTTTTTTTAGATGTGCTTTTTATGTTGGCGTACCATCTGCTGTCTTTTTTTGTCACAGTGCTCTCCCTCTCTCTCCCTCTCTTGCTCTTCATTGCAAGAAAAGTGGAGGTGAAAGCACCCTAACGTGGCACCAGGGTAGTGGTAGGAGAGGCTTTTGTCCTTTTGCCACACTGTAATGCTCATTGCCCATGCACAGCATATAGTGATGTCAAGATAGTTTAAGTACATGATCTATCATGTGTAAACCTTAACTGTGGATGATCAGCTTTTAACGCACTTTTCTCTATCTGATCTTGAGCACCTGCCCTCCAGTGTGGGCCATGAGCATGTAGAGAACAATCCCTTACCCTCTCTGTCTGTGATAAGGGGTGCTACTAAAAGCTACACATTCATCCCTCCTTGGAGGTGACTTTCTCTTTCACTACTCAGACACAGTTACATTTGTCAACTATGGGAACGTTTTCTCTCTGCCTGTACACTGACCTTGAAGTCTTGGTTGTGTAGTTTATTTAGCAAAACTATGTACTTGCACACTTTTGTCAGCACAAATATATTTACACATGCAGTTCAGGGCAGTTTATGCTTCTATGTCTCTTTCTGTACTGGAAAGTTTATTAAAAAAAATTGAGTTACCAGAAACAGTATCAGTCTTGTATAGGATATTCAGTGATATATCTCAAGAGGCATTTGCTCCAAACTACCCTAGTGACCTGGTTACTTTATTATTTAGATTTATGTGAATGTCTATTAGCAATAAATACTTGCCAGTATGTTCATAAATTATAAAATTAGAATTTAAAACAGAAGAGGATTTTCTCATTATATGCCTTCTATACCACTCTGCAGTATATACTTTTAACTATTGTAGTCGTCTGAAACTTTCTTTACATGTTATTTTATAGTAAATTCATGGATGAAAAGGTTTCTGTAGCCTGTGGCCATCTGCTTGCAGAATAGATACATAAATAAACAAACATTTGCCAGTTCCAGCTGTTACCAGGCAGCAGTAAGTTATTAATAACATACAAAAGGCAATGGGTTTTGTGTTGCATTTGTTTTGTGCATGGACTGTAGGAGATTCATTGATCAAATATTGAACTGAGTGCTGGACTTTTGCTGCTTGTCTTCATTCGTCTGTAACAAAAGTCAGGATATTTCCTTACATATTTGAGCATATAGTTGGCAGATCTGGACCTCTGTTATCATATTTTCAGCCATAATCCAGTTGCAAAATATCAACCCTGAAAGTGTATTTAACCGCCTTGTGCGCCTCCAGGCGTTTCGGCAGTTAACTTCTACTGCTCCTCTTGGTGTCAAATACTGCTTGTTCATATTTGCATTAATAATTCCAAAACCATACTACATACAAGGTATCAGAATATTTCATCCTGAAGCACACACAGTGGCAGACACATTTGTATTGATGTTTGACCTCTGTCAATGAGTGTTTGTTAGAACTATAAGGCGATAACTTCATTTTTTAAAGGCTCAAGCTATACCCACTGGGAGTTAAAGATACACACTCAAAAGAGGTGTACTGCAGTGAATGAATTAATGAACGTAACAACCGTCATCATAACAGATTAAAGTATCCACAATACGAACAATACAACCTCAAGATAGCTATTTAAATACCCCAACATCATGTTCAGTAGTGGTTCAGCTTGTGGTTCATAAACTTAAGTAGAGGGCAGTGTAGCTAGAATGATGTTGCCCTTAGGTAATATCAGGAAAGCAGCATTATGTTTTATCTGTGAGGAAGGTTGTGATGTGGTCTGGAATTTAGAAACTGTCAGTAGACCACTAAAAAGAAACATGAATGGAGTTAATGATCCTGCAACCCTTCAGAGCAAATGCTTTACTGCCTTTTAAAAGAGAGACTGAGGATGAATAAAATAATTTGTCAAAATGAAGAAACGCACTGATTTAAAGAACTGAGGGTATTGATGTCAGAGAGAAGGAACGTCCCAGAAAAAGACGTTTATAATCAAGATGCAGATCTATACAGAAGAATGCATTCTCACTGGTAACCTGTCTTTGCAAGGTTAATGAAATAATTTTCATTCATTAAAACAAAAAGTGGCATCTGACTGCTTAGACTTTTTTTCACTGGAGTTATTTTTTTATATTGAATTATTTTTCCTTTATTTTCAGGTGTGTACCTGAAAGGTACAGCTCATGTTTGCTTTGCACCGTGACTTTTAGTTTTATGAGACAGTGCCTTTTTTGGTATGATAGATACTTATTTCAACTTGATTTTTTTTCTTCAGGATGCATTTCCTATATGTAATGTCAGGGTTTTAATGAGTATGTACAGCTATCCATCTCTTTATACCACTTTTTCTGTGTGGTTACTTAAAGCTCATGTCTTTTTTTCCTTTCTTCTGTGTGATCTGTGGGTCCTTTTTTAAATCCTGGGTGAAGTAAGATTCTCCCTTTTATAACTTCAGCAAAGTTTGCAGGGTGTATATTACTCCTTCAGGAGCAGTTTTCCAAAGTATTCAACTTAACTGTTATTCCCTGTATGCTTCTGTCATGGTCCATTACTTTCAATGGCCACATTTGGTATTCATTTACTTATAGAGAAATTGCAGGTTCTATCATCTTAATTTTTGTTCATAGCCCCTTTATCGTGTTTGCGTGTGACCCTGCTCCTTGATTGCTGACATCACATGTTAAATTTGTACCAACATTCATGTCAGATTGCCCAGTTCTGCCACAGTGCCTCTCCCTTTTGCCTTGGCAATTCAGATGCTTATCACTATTTTTAATGCCAGGCTGTATACTGAGGACTACGTAGGAACAATGCAGGACTGTGTCTCTGCTGATTACTTCCCACAGCTGCAGGCAGCTTTGGTCACACCTTTCTTCACACTGTACTGATTGTACTAGAGGGCATCCTGTAGGTAGTAGTTTAGAAGTTGTAGTGCCTACTTGAGTCTGCTGTAGCTTTTTGGTTAGGAATACCTACCTGTTTTGCACATTTGCTCTACTCTTGATTTGTCACTTAGTTTAATTTTGCAGTTTTGCGATGACTATCCTTTCCAAACACATACTTGTAGAGAATGAACAAAATACTCCTGAGACTGCAGCATACCACCTGAGGATAAGCAGCACTCAGCTTCCCCTCCAGCTCATATTTGCTTTGCAGTCATTGCAGTTTAACTTCATTTTATCTGGTGTCTCTTACACATTTGCATTAGGTGCATGATTAATTGACTAACCTCTCCCTGTTAACCCTAGCAACCTCTATTGCTAAAATGCTGAATCCTTCTGCTGTTCAGAGCTACACCATATAGAGCTCAAGTTAGCAATATTCTTCTCCAAATTCTGCTTCCCCTTGGGCCCAGCATGTTCTTCCAAGGGTGATCACTTCACTGCCATATGTTTTCCGACTTTGCAACAGCACTGAGCACCCACGTATAAACTGGGAATTGTTTTACAGCATAAAATTGCAGCATCATGGCTCCACTTACCATAACCACATTAATATTTGCTGAGGCAGTGTTCACATTATGAATGACTATGCTATTCAGTTTATTAGTTATAGTGCAGAATATAGACTGTTGGACAAGCAGGATTGTATTTAATGCAGACATATTTGTGTTAGTTACTTCTGTCCAACAAAGTCTTATTTTACCATGTTTTGTTACATTTCTGTACTGACGTGTTATTTACCCAGGAAATAACTGAAGTGGGTCTGTTTAGATCATGGTTGTATCCTGGTTTACACAGTTAACAAATGCATAAACTAACAAATAATGTATATGAGCTAAATTAATTGCATCAGTTAAGATCTCCACAAAAAAAGATCAGATTCTGACAGATTGTTGAACGGACTTTGGCTTGAACTGCTTTCAACAGTTTTTGTTTGTTTGTTTATTTAGGAAGAGTTCCTTAGGACGATGTACCAAAATTAAAGGATTGTTTTTAAATGACAGGAAAACTAGTTTCATCATGATTCTTTGCATATGTGTTACGTAGCTGAAACTGTTTTGCCCAAAAGAATAATAGTCTGAGGTACTAGATTATTAAACTGAACGTGGTATAGATAACTGTATTCTTTTTTCTTTGACAGATCCTGATTGTATGATCTCTGAAATCATGCAAATACTAGTTTTTGTAAGAGTATCTGGCTGCAGATTAATAAGGCCTAACTAGCTAATTTGGCTTTAAATTATAACTCCTCACCGATATTTAAGTGGACTAGGAATGAGATTTCAAAAGAGCACTGAGAATCTTGACATTTTCCTACAGAAAGCATCCCGGATTGAGTATAAACTCAGATTATATTTCAGAAAGAAGGCATCAGATGCAGTCCTCATGAGTCATTAATCAAGGGTTTGTTATGTGCTCTTTTAAACCATTGCTGAGGTTTCATCAGCTGTCCCTGAATCAACATGTCATTTATTCTATCACTGACTCCAGCAGCACCCTGTTGCAGTGATGTTACAATTAACACATGCCCCAAAGGTAAAACAGGAAGATAGGTAGGTAGGCAATAGGTTATATGTTATAATTCTTACAATAATAGTTTTTCTCCTGTAATTTGTTGTAGGCACACAAGGAAGTGCAGCACAAATGCCAGTTTCAGTTCCTTTTTGCTGTATGCATAACTTTGGTGAGAAAGTTTTACAGCTACTTGTGCTAGTTTTTAGGCACCAAAACTCCAGTTTACAATGATCTTTGAAAGCCAAATCCTCTTTGAATAAGTCTTTTTTTATTGCTGCTTTTATTATTACTTGCTATTTAACAGTGCAAATGGAAAACTTTTTTTTTTCTTGTTCCCGAAGTTTTCCTCATGCAGACTTGAAAAGCCTATATAATTACATTTGCAGGCATCAAATCCCATACACAGGTGTGCATTCTAAGAGTTTGTTTCATCTAGAAGCGTCCTAACTTGAGACAGACTACCAGATTTCCTTGGGTTTCACTTGAAAGACCCTTGGAATTACTTTATCTCCTCACATGCCTAAATTGTGTCGAAAATGTAGAGGTTTTTGTGCAGTCTTCAGAGCCAAACCATTCATGTTTGGGAAATGTTTACTTTCCAAAAAATGCTATAAGAAGGAAAACCGACTAAAGTGTTTTTGAGGATGAGAGAATCTTCAAGGAGGACTTGATTTAAGAGTGGAAGACTGCTGTATTAGCATCTAATAGGTCACAGAAAAGTGAATCAGGAAGCAGGTTTCCAACTCTTGATCTTAGCATCTGTTTTAGTTACTAGCTTCTGTTCGATCCTTACAGAGACAGATTTGGTGACAGCTTCCAACTTGTCCTGCCGACTCTCTTTTCCAGTAGTATGATCAGTGGAAGCAGAAGACACTTCTCCATGGCAGCTGATTCCTGCTTTAGTATAGAACTAGTGTCTCCAACCAGTAAAAAAGGAAGTGCTTATTTTGATAGTGCAGGATACTTGCCGTGGAGATAAAGTGTCAGATCTTAGTTAATCTGAGAAAGTCTTTGTGGCCAAATCAGGGATGTCATGACATCCCCTTTCCCTGAAATTTAAAGATTTGAGCAGCACATGTCTGAAAGGTCTTAGGCCTTACAAACCTCAGGTACTCAAATGCCTGTCGCACCACCCCCCCCCCTTTGTTAGCAGTTATTTGCCTTGTGGGATTTTAAGAAATTGGTGGAAGAGCTCATTGATGTGTGGTAGAGCTCATAGCAAGCTCCCTCTAGCCCCTCTATGTAGAATCTTAGGAGAGCAAAAGAAAAATATTTTTTTCTCTCCAAAACCCGAGATTCAGGTTCTCCCTCTAAATATGAAGAAGATTTGGCGTATTCTTCCCAGATGTCCTGCCTCAGAATACTTTTCCAATGATAAGGATATGATTTTGTCAGGCTCACCACCAGGCAGTGTCACATTTGGTTGAAGCTCTTGTCTTATGCTGAAACATTTTAAATGGGAGTTCAATGAAGTACCAGAAACAGGAATGAAGAATGCATCTGAACTTATGTACATCAAAAATTGAAAAAAGTCTCTTGAAAAGCAGATGCATCTCTCCAAAAATCTGGATAGCTAATTAGCAAGTACACTAATAGTGTAACTCCTCCCACTCCTAGTAAGATTGTGGAATGCTACCACTCAGAAACACTAGCTCCAATGCTGTCTTTTCTGTCTGTCTCAAACTACAGGTTACCAGATCTTAGATGCAAGGCCAGCATCTTAGAGTCTTCAGCTTCAAAGTTCAACCTCCTTTACCCACAACACACTGCTCTCTATGAACTTTGTTTGCCATCTTTGCATCTAGACTGTGATTGTAGAATTTTTCTGTTTTTTCCTTTATATGGCCTTTGTGCCTTCTGAAACTTAGTTACTGTGTTAGGGAGTTAGTTTAGGAGTAGCTAGTGGGTTTTTCCATCAGGTTATTTCTTCCAGCCTTTTGACCACTATTATCTGCCTGGTGGCTTTGCGGTCTTTTTTCTCTTATCCTTTGCTCCACTCCACTAGTAACAAAAAATAAATAAATAAATCATTTATTATAGGTTCATAGATAAGTACTAGGCTAGCTGCCCTTGCAGGCCATTTTAAACCTATCCCATTTCCCTTTTTGTGCTGGAATTAACTTATCCCATTAGGTTAGAGATTGGCCTTACCTATGGTCAATAATTATATATTGCCCCTAATGAGAATAATTGAGATCATACCAAATTTGTAGGAACCCATGCATGGCATAAAGCATTTAGGAGCAGCCTTTTCCCTTAGTAGTACTTGGGGGGGGGGGTCCTGGGTTAAATTTTCTGTTTCTCATCCATAGATCCAAGTTGCGCTTGACTTTGGACAGACGTGAGTTTTGTTTTGTGTGAATGAGAAGTCTGTTTCCCAGAAGTGGTATCCTGTGCAAGAAATACTTGCCCCACCAAACAGTTCTTGTTGCAGGTGAGGTTTAGATCTGTAGTATTTCTGATGCCATTTGACTTGCTGATGTGCAGTAAATCCACCAATAATGGATCAGAGGATTCCTTGTATGCCATACTCAGATCAACTCTTAGCAGTCTGTAGGATATGAGTACTGTGACAGAGCTCTGAGTCTGTCCATGTAGAACATGTTGTTTAATCCTTCTATCCTCTTAGTAAGGTATCTTTCTGGGCATTCCAGTAGTTGCATATGTCTGGACAGATACAAGCCAAAGAGAACTTTGTATTCAGTAACTGGCTTATTGTATATATACAAATGTATAATTATATTGCTAGTTATAGTGGCACTTGTGTATTTGATAGTCGGTAGTTTTTTTTGTGGTAGTTGTTTTTCTGTACAGTTGTACTTGTTTATCTGGTTGTTTCCCAAAGGATTGTTATGGATAAACAAGCTTTGGGATTTAAAAAGATTTTTCAGTGTAGGCAAAAGCTGCCTCACCTCCCACCACACAGACATGACAACTGTGTGTATTATTTAGGAGTTGCTCACCTCAGAGTAGTGTGCCAGGCATGCTCGGCCTTTGAACCAAGAGCTCTTGCTGGCAGAAGGACAAACTTGATTTTGAAGGGTCTCCTGACTGTTTCCACCACTTTGATTGCCCCTTCTTCCCCTTTTCCTGGTATAAAAGATGAGAAAAAGTGTAACAAAGAGAGAAAGAGAGAATGATAGAAACAGAGAGATGATTTCTAGGGACAGATGCAAGAAAAAAAGAGAGAGAGAAGAGTACAGATGCCTCAAAAGAGGGGCAGCCAGTTTCAAAGATCCATAGGTCTTTGACACTTCTGACTCAAAATGTCTTTTCAGCATCCCTTCAGCAAGTATTACCTGCTACCTCAGCACCAAGTTGTGAGGCATTGTGTAGCCCTACTCCCTTCCTTTCTGTAGCTCCTGCTTTTTAGCAAGACTTTATTCCCCATTTCTACTCCTTACTCCTTACTCCTGATGAGTTCTCACAGGAGTCATCCCCCACTTGGATCTGAGCTTCTCCTTTTTGGATATGAGGCCTGGCTATGTCTATGTATAAATCCTTGAAGCCAGCATCCATGGCTTCTTTAGGTCTGCCAGGTCGGCCAGAAGTATTAAGAGATCAGATTAGGAGCAGCTGATATGTTTCTTCTCACAGGCCCATTTGTTCTTGGGGATCATCACCTCTGCCTCGGCTCCAAAACCAGAAGTTTATTTGATGTCAGTTACAGCATTTTCTGTCCCTCCCTAAGCTCACCCATTGGTGCAAGGGTCAGTAGGTCAGACTGCTCCCTTGCCCTCCTCCATATCCGTGCTGACTGCTTGGCTGTGTCAGCCACTGTCTTCTTCCTTGATGTTCCCTACATTAACTCTTATGGAATCAAGCACATCTCAGAGCCATAGCATCAGGGCCAATGCAACAGGGTAGAAATTTACACATAGGGCTGTCAGAACCATCTCCTTCCTTTGCTGCTTTATCGTTAGATAGTTTGGCTCTGATCTCAACATTAGATCCCACAGGGTTGGTGCCAGATGCAGGTGTTTGTCTAGGATCTGTGGACTCAATGGGAACTGTGCCCAGCTGTCATGACTCAGCGTCTGTGTTTACAACTTCAGCAGACACCACCACAGGAACAGTGGTAGTCCACAAAATCAGGGAACCTGGGATCCCTTCACAGGCTTGGATGGCATAGTAGTAAATTGCTGTGGCTATGGTGTGCAGGGTCCTGGGTTCAAGCCTTGCAAGGGATGATTATTTGGGTGGGAGGTTAACATAATGGCTAAGGTGCTTACTTTATAAGGAAAGCCCTTTCAGTGCCTTTGTAGGGTTGCCAGGCTGCTGCTCTCTGGAGGCAGCGAGTGAGTGCCTGACTTAACACCCAGGAGCTTGGGAGGCCATCATTTCAGAGGCTTGGGTATTGAGATTCATAAACAAAGCTTTCGGGTTAACCACCCTTCATCAGTACAGTACATCAGTACAATTGGAGAACTAGACCAGGACTTTGTTTGTTTTATGTATTGAGATTCATATCCAGAAGTTATTCAGTTCCTTTTGTATGTGCTCAAAGACTGACATTAATCCCTTTCCAGTGTTCCACCCTGTCAGCAAATGGAAGCAGTTATGGAGGTAAGAAAGCTGCTTCACCACCGAGTCATCCAAAAGGTCCTACCAGACCAAACAGGATTGGGTCTACTTGAGATTTTTTTAGTGCCAAAGAAAAACAAGGACTATGTGAAAACAGACCTGAGACATACCTTCCTGGGTTATATGTAGAAAGACATTATGGAGTTCTTGGACTATGCGTCCCAGGCTGGTATGTGCCTATCATTGATCAGCATTCTGTCTTCAGAAAGGATGATACCACAGTATGAACAACAGCTGATTGACTTCAATAACTGGCTCAGTTTCTGGTGTCATTCCAAGGGGATACAATATTTTTCAGCATGGAAAGATATGGTCAACACTTGCTTTGCCAAAGACAAGGATGCTCTCCACTTGTCCCATTTAGGCTTTGAATATTGGCTAAAACATTGTCCTCCCCATAGTGTCTTTTTTTAGGCAATGCCAAGCTGACGGTCCTGACGTAGCTAAACCAACCCAAGGGAATCTAAAGGCGTTACTGTTCAGTGCCAGGAGTCTAAACAAGAAACTCCACTCCTTCCAGGCTGTTCTCACCATGGAGAATGTGAACATCTGTGCAGTTATTTAAAAATTGTTTAAAGCTGAGAAGAGCATCCTGGTGGTGCAGGGCTACAATACCTTCCACACATTTAGGCCAGGTACTGCACAAGTCACAAGTACCAAAGATGAATCTATATCAACAACAACCTCACCTCAAGACTAGTCAAATAGGATAATGTGTTTGAGCTTCTCCATGTCCAGATTTCCGTAGGCAAAGTCCCACATCATATCCTTGCAAGCTGTATGTCCCAGGAAACCCATAACTCATGCTTGGACTTACTGGCGGCTCTCACTATTTAATCCAATACCATATTCTTGAACAGTTTCAATTACCCCCCCCCCCCATCATAAACCAGGATACTTACATGACCCTAAACTTACAGGTTCAGTAATCTCTGGACTTTGTAACCACAAACACCATGGTGCAGAGAGGTCATACACCCACTATGGTTGTAAACATATTCAAATTGGTATTGACAAACATGGGAGAATGCTGTACTCCTTTCCAGTATAGTGTCCTCTCTGGTAGAATCAGACCACAAAGCTGTCAACTTCACAATAAAAATCAGTCCTGTGACCCTAGCTAACTATGTAACATTTAGGGACTGTTCTAAAGTAAACTTCCTACTTCTAAGTGATAATCTGTCAAAATCTGAAGCCCCTTCAAACCATGAGAACACAGCTGCCTACATGAAATTGTTCACAGAAACCATCTACAATCATGTAAACAAATGCATAGAGACAGCTGTGCCTACCAGAAATAAGCCCGGAATTAACATAAAAAGCAAACCACCCTGTTGGAATCCAGACATAAACTGGTTATAAAACAAAACAAAAAAGGTTGTAGCCAGAATTAGGAATTGCTATGCCCAGTCTCATAAAAACACTGTCATCAATCTAAACAAACAACCAAGAGGGTAGATCAAGTCTACTAAAGCCAAATTTAAGGTAAAGATAGCCTGCCAGACAAAGGACAGCCACAGGACTTTCTTTAGTTATGTCTGTAACCTCAAAGGCACCACACAGCAGTGTGCAGAACTGATTGTAAGTGGAGCCACATATGTAGAATAGGAAGATACAGGAAATCTGCTGTCCCAGAAATTCGACTTCAGTTTTACCCCCAGCCCCCCCAAGGAAATATCATCAAACAAACCTCTCTCCCCAATTATCACTAGAGAACAGGTCCTAGATGTGTTCTCTAATGCCAAAAACACTGCATTGATGGGCCCTGATAATATCACGGGAGCCTTCTAAATAGCCTGAAGGGTTCAGGCACCTAGGCAGTGAGGCATTTCCCTGTGTTACATTTGGTTGGGGACACATATCTGAAGTGGCATTCACCTACAGATAAATATGAATGTTGTGAATTCCTTATGGACAATGAGAAGAATGTGGTGTCATGCCCACAACTTTAATAATTAAATGTACAGGAGGAAAATAATGTCCTTGGCTCCCAAGTTAACATGAGACAGCAGGCAGTATGGCAGGCATCAGCAGCAGGCTGGCCTGTGGGCTTGTCAGTGGCAGTAAAAATGTAGTGCACAATGGACAGTTCCTTTAGGATTGGTGTATGTGGACCACTATCCCCTTCGCAGTGTCTTGGAAACTTTACCTAAAATGCATACTGGAACATAAATGTTACTACAGTGGCATGCAAGATTTTTTTCATGCTGTAGCAGACTTCTGCTTATTGTAGTTACATAAGCATGTCCTTACTGTACACTGAACACTGCACTCATTACATTGAAGATGTGAGCATGTCAGTGTATGCTTCTCTTTGCCCACAGGGAATTCGCAACAGCCATATTTCTATGCAGCTGAAAGTCACTTCAGCCATGTGTCCCCAACAAATGTACCACGGGGAAATGTTTCACTGCCTGAACCCAGCCTGAAACATGACCTATCGAGACACTGGAGTCACTGTATAATCATAGACTCCAGACAGGCTTTTTTCCACACAAACGGAGAACTGGAGCAGTCATCCTCTTGTTCAAGGGTAGACCATCAACAGACCCCTAGAACTACAGGATCTATATTATGTCGCTAAAACGGCAAAACAGCGAATGGTGTTTTAGTAAACTAACATCTGCCTTATTCTTGGACTTGTCAAAAGCGTTCAATGTGGTCAACCATCCCAAACTACTGCACTCCCTTACTAACCTTAACCTTAGTGATCACGCACTAGCCTGGTTCCAAAACTATGTACATGGTAAACAGCAAGCAGTTCGATGGGACAACAACCTATCCTCACTGCTGCCTATTAACACAGGAGTCCCACAAGGGACCATTCTGGGACCCCTTCTATTCTCCATCATCATTAATGATCTCCACAGCATATGCCAAGATGCAACTTTTATACAATATGTTGATGACTCAACATTAGTCTGCTCAGCCAGTGACCCACACAAACTCCTCTCCATTACCCAAAAAGCTTCCAAATTACAGAAACCTGGTTTGTTAACAAAAAACAATTACTTAATCCTAAAAAGACCAAACTGTTGCTATTTAAACCAAACAAATCCATCTCATTGCCCAACACATTCAGTATTGTGTCCAGAGATGGGACTGTCATCTATCCAGACACTCATACTAAACTGCTAGGAGTGACCATAGGTTCATAGGTAGGTACTAGGCTATCGGCCCAAGGGCCTAAGTAAACCTAGCCAACAAGGTTCCCTGGCTTACGCCACCCAAGAAAGTTATTTTCCTATGCCACTGTCGAGCAGAGCCACAGAAGTGATTCCTGGGATGTATTTCCTATTTCTCATCCACTCATCAAGATTTTTCTTGGAAGAGTGCTAATGAGGAACTTTGCTTGATATAGATGGGTAGCTTGTTCCAGAGTATGGGAAGTCTCTGGGACATGAATCTATCCCTCCAGCATGTCCTGTTTATTGTGGTGACAAGGTTTAGGTCCCTAGAGGGTGTAGCTCAGAGGGATTGGGATTTCTTTAGGTGTAGCATGTTCAGCCGCTCTGGGTTTGACAAAGCTTTATATGTTAGGCAGAGATCACCTTGGAGTAGGTGATATGCTACAGAGTAAAGCTGGAGTTTTTTGAGATGGTCAGTGTAGGGCATCTGTTTGAGGCCAGTAATCCTCTTTGTGAGGTACTTCTGTGGCCTTTCCAGCTGCTGCAGATGTTTTGTGAGGTACATTCCAAAAGCGGTGTTATGCTCTATAATGGGTCTGATGAGTGTCGAGTAGAGGGGAACAATGACCTCTTTTTTCCTGGATGAGAACCCTTTTGTGATGAGGTGTGCCACATAGAAGGACTTCCTGACTGCTGTGGTGATGTGATTAGCAAAGGACATAGACAACAACCTCAAGTTTGATCTACATATAAATCAAACTTTTAAAAACATTCACAAAAAACTGGGCAGTCTTTATAAAAACAAACCATTTCTAATCCAACCTGCTAGAATAACCATAGCTCAAACCCATCTCCTCTCCACACTAATCTATGCCGCTCCCATCTTTGCCAACCTACCCAAAACTGAAATGGCCAAGCTTAACATCTGCTACAATCAAATTCCTAAATTTGCTACTGGTGCCCCCTACCATGCCCACCACTGTCATTCACTAAATCAACTTAACTGGCTTGAATTCCCAAATCTCCTCTCATTCCATCAGCTTTCTTTTGCCTAGAAACTCCTACTACTTCCTGATAAAACCCCAGCACTATCTAATCTACTTAAACTACAAACTAATACCAGACAACTTTGCTCTAGTGATAAAAGACTAATCAAGGTGACCAAAATCAGTAACACAGCAGGTGACTCCCTCTTCCCTAACTACATCGGTAACATTTGGAACCTTCTGCTATTACCTCAGCCAACTCAATGGTTACATTCCAAAAGCTACTAAAAGAACACCTAAAACTTGCATGGCTATGCCTTTTTCTACCCAACAGGTTGATCCATATCATACACACCCTCTGACCCTCTCTCGTGCTCCTTTTCACTTCTATCCCTTCAAGAAGAATCGTGACTCCTCTTTATAGTGCCTCACTTGCGAACACCCACACAGACAGTCAGCAGTTATTCACATTCCAACTTTAAACCCAACCTCACAAAACTAACCCTAATATCCACTCCAAACCCCCTTTTTACTTGCATTTGTCTCAATCAGTGTTATTCCTGGAAGCCAGTACATTCTAAGTACTACTTTACTCTAACTTAAACTGTGGAATTTTGTTAAAACTTGTGACTACCAACAAATATTATACTTTATAACTTTAAAACTATGGAATCTTGTTAAATCATGTGTTTTCCTATGAATACTTGCTTGCTATGATCTCATAGTTGTTTGTTAATCTGTAGAGCTTTTCTCCCTGGGCCTCTGCTGAAAATGGACATGTATCCAGTCAGAATCTCCCGGTCAACAAATGTAAAATAAAAATAAATAAGTAAAAATAAAATAAAAATAAATAAAACAGCGATCTACAACTTCTGCGAACGGCCAGTACATTGATGTTTTTTCCTAGGGAAAAAAAAAATCACTCAGCCATCACAATGTAATTGCACTTTTCCCCACTGTAGTGCGATCTCGGAGTTGGTATATTTAGTTAGGGGGTGTGGGGGGCACAACTGCCCAGTTTGTAATGTTCGGCATGGTGTTTTGTGTGTTGTTGGCCTACCGATTTTTTTCCCTAGGAAAAAAATCGATGTTCTGGCAGTTCGCAGAAGTTGTAGATCGCTGTTTATGTGTGTCGGTTTATGTGTTGCTGAAACGGCGTTCGCTGTTTTGCGATTTTGGCGACATAATATAGACCCAAACTACAGACCCATAAATCTGACTAGTCTCGTATGCAAAGCCATGGAAAGAATTATTATGGAAATAATTAATAAGGACACAAAATTTTTAAAAACTATATCCAACCCATTTTGTTTTTAAGGGTCAAGCTTGCCTCCTTAACCTGTTGCACTTTGTTGATAAGGTCACCAAGGCAATAGATGATAGCAAAATGGTGCATACTGCCTACATTGTATTGGCTTAGGCATTAGATTCAGTACCCATGTTGGGTATTGTAAACAAACTCATGGATATAGGTATAAGCCCCTGTGTTACTTGATGGATAGCCTCTCAGATAGGACCCAGTAAGTTAGGATTGAGGAGACCACCTCCACAAAGAGGATGGTCACTAGTGAAGTCTCTCAGGGCTCTGTGCTGGGTCTGCTGCTTTTTGGCATCCATTTCTCTGAAGTCAAGATCAATGTCTAGGTCCTCTGGCTGACTAAGTTTGCAAATGAATACAAGTCAGAGAATTCCCCCAAGATACTAAAATCCTTCAGGAAGGATATACACAGACAAATGACTGGTGCCAAAGCCATGGTTTAAAACTCAGTGCCAAGAAATGTATAATAGTACCTTTTGAGATCAGCCACCTGTGAAATTAACTCATAGGTGAATACTAGGCTAAGTGCCTTGAAGGGCCATTTTAAGTCTAGCCAACAACCCAAGGTTATAATCAAAATTTGAAACTTGTGTTTATGAGGTGAAGACAGTAACCATTATACCTAAGTCGCCCCCTTCAATAACACACCCCTAAGAGTACAAGCGGTAGTCAGGAATTTGGGTATGTATGTAGATAGTAACCTGGCTTTCAACCAACATGTGTTTAAGGTAGTAAGGAAATCATTCTATGTTGCTCAGCTTATAAGTAAAGGCATAGCATCTAGTTCCAAGGAAGTCTTTGTTCCACTGCTTTTGACTCTTATCAGGCCCATCATTCAGTTTAAAACTGCTTTTGTTATGTACTTAACCAGGCACATGCAACAACTGAAACATCTGCAAAGGTTCTTCACAAAAAGAATACAGGGTATAAACAATATGTAATAAGCAGGTGGCCTCAGTGCCCTATCTGCGCACTCCATTTCCCACAGACTATTGAGAGGCAGTCTATGCCTGGCATACAGGGCATGCTTGGATTCCATTCTGATGGGCATTTTACATATCTGCAAAACAAATATCATCAAAATTACTCCAACTACTAATTTAAACTTTGTTTGTGACATAAATAGGACAAGTTAGCATGACAGGTATGTGTGCCAGAGAATTCCCCTTCTGTGGAACAGGCTTCCTATCTATTTGAAGCAGAGATCTTCTGTAACCCTGTTCAAGAGAAATCTAGATTAGTGGATGGGAAATCTGAAATACACCCTGGCTGTAGCACCTATATCTCTAATGGACAGTGGCCGTCTATAAATCTTGTTCTAACTTAAATATACTCCATAAAATTAAAATAATCTCTAAGGCACATAAACTTGCGGGATACATGTGGGATGCTTGGCTAGGCTTATAAAGGCTCAAACGTGGTCATTGACCTAGTATACACCTATGAACCAAATTCTGAATGGTCATGGAGCTGTCTGTTCTTCATCTACTAAGGAAGGATGACTGGATGTGCTCAATGGATGCCAAGGATGCCTACTATCATATAAAGATAAGGCATTCCAGGAGGTTTCTCAGATTTTGGCTGGGAACCGGCCATTATCAGTTCTGGGCCCTAACTTTTGGGCTCACCACATTTCCGCAGGGTGATTACAAAGTGCATGGCATTGGTAGCAGCCTGACTTAGGCCACATGGGTTCCAGGTCATCCCTGATAGTGATGACTGGCTCCTTACAGCAACCACAATGGCATCTCTAATCCAAGCTAGGGAGTACTTGTCTGAACTGTGTATATCCTTGGTCATCACTGTGAACTACAACATATCCAACCTGCAACCTGTACAGACCCAGGAATTCATTGGATGCCATCTGGATACCACCAATCAAATTGTCAAATTGCCATCTTCCAGACTACCACCTCTATGAATTTAAGCATCCCAGGTAGGTTTGATGACGTATCAATTTATCTTGTGTGGCAGTGGCCAGGTTCCATATGTGTGTTCTCCAGTGGACTCTAATTCCTGTCCCATCCCATGGATTTTTAGCATCCTTCTGATGAACATAAGCCATTGACACATTGCCTAGTGGATAGAATCTCACCATGTTCAAGAAGGTCACCTGTTTATTCTCCTTCACTTCCAAGTTAAGGTTATCACGGATGCTTCCCTTCTGGGTTGGAAGATGGTATTTTGAGGAGAAGACAATACAAGGCACCTGGTCACAGTCAGAAGCCAGCCTTCACATGAGTGTCTGACAAGGCTTTATAAGAGATCTGGGAACACAGGTTGACAGCAACCTCTCTTTTGACCACCACGTTGCCACTGTGGTCAGAAAGTCCTTCTATGTGGCACATCTCATTACTAAGGGTTTTGCATCCAGGAAGAAAGAGGTCATTGTCTCCCTCAACTCTTCCCTCATTAGGCCAGTCATCGAGTACAATGCCCCATTTGGCATGTACCTCACTAGACACCTGCAACAACTGGAGAGGCTGCAAAAGTACCTCACAAAGAGGATCCTAGGCCTTAAACACTTGTCCTAGGCCTTAAACACTTGTCCTATATGGACAGACTCAAAAAACTCCAAATATTCTCTGTCTCATATCGCCTACTTAGAGGCGATCTCTGCTTGACTTACAAAGCCATGTCTGACCCAGCTCTGTTAGAAATGCTACATCTAAAGAAATCCCAGTCCCTCCGCACCACACGCTCCAGAGACCTCAACCTCATTATCACAGTCAACAGAACATGCTGGAGGGACAGGTTCATAACCCAGAGACTGCCCATGCTATGGAATAGACTTTTCATACATGTCAAGCAGAGCACCTCACTGGCCCTCTTCAAGAGAAATCTTGACGAGTGGATGGGAAATAGAAAATTCACCCCGGGGATCACTCCAGTGGCTCTACTCGACAGAGGCACTAGGAACTAAGGTTGGGTGGCACGTTGCCAGGGTAATCCTATGGGCTAGGCTTATAAAGGCTCCAGGGCCATTAGCCTAGTACACACCTATATAAACCTATATGAGTGCAGTCCTCCTAGTGTTGCAGGCCTTCTAGGATACTGTCTACTCAGGGGTGTGATTACTGTTCAGTCCAACAACATGCCAGTGGTATGGTATATAAACAAGCAGGGGGGAACCTGATATTATCTCCTATATTGAGAGGCTGTGAAAGTGTGGCAATGGGCTATGTCTTCACAGTGGTTTCTGATAGCCATACATATCCCAGAGAAGGCCAGCATTCTAGCAGACAACTTGAGTAGAATCATCCTTTTGCTGGTCCAGAAAGAGTGTTCAACTGCTGGGGCCACCCCTGCAGCAGTATTTTTGCATCATATTTCAACACCAAATGCAGCAGCTTTTTTGCCCTGATTCCTCCAGAGGGACACTTTTCTCCATACTTGGCCCTTAGGTCTCCTTTACACCTACCCTACCAAACCTGCTTGACCATTGCTTTAGAAAGCAACTTGTTGCAGAGTGACTGTAACTCTCATTGCTCCTTTTTGACTGTGATAGCTTTGTTTTCCCTTTCTGTGCCTCATCTGCTGTACCCTTCTTGGGATCTGGATCCAGTTCCAGATCTGAAATCTAACCCCCCTCATGTCAACCTCACCCAAATCTCAAGTTCTTTAGATTGACCACCTGGTTCCTGTAATTCCCCCCCCAAAAAAATCTCAGTTAAATAGAACTTCTGCTGGTATTGTCTTTGGTCGCCATATTTTTTTTTTGGTCTCCCCACAGCTGATCATCAGATTCTGCCAGGGGGTCTGCTCTCATCCACTGGTTTGACCAAACCTGAGAAGCCTCCATCAGACGTTTGATGACAAATATCTAGGTCCAGTGCCTGGAGCAGTGTCGTATTGCTGCCATGAAGGAGTTTTTCATATGTGCACACATCCACCTTTCTTATATGCACCCCTTCCATCTTAGGGAAGGACATTCACTGTGTGCGTTGCTGGCATATTGTCCCTGCCTATGTGGCAAATAAGTTACAGTCGTGAAAAAATTCCCTACATGTCCATGACTTCCACTAGGAGTCAGCTGTGAGGTGCAGCCAATTGTGCCCCACAAGATGAATATACTTTTCTGCCCTGCCCACACCATCAGGTTCCAGAGTCATGAATTGGACTCTGTTCACTTGAACCAAAAATCAACATTTATTGCAAAGCTATCTGGTCACAAACACCCTTCCTCAGTGCTGCTATCACAAAAGTGAAATATACAACATTTAAATAGGAGTTCTTACAAAAACACATGATTACATCCAGCCTACCACATAGTATCATTAATTACCAACCCCCTATAACAGTTTAAGCTTTATAGCAAAAAAAAAAAATATATATATATATATATATATATATATATATAAAAATATATAAAAATATGTATAAAATATATAAAAACATATATACATACATACATACACATACACACACACACACACACACACATATATATATATATATATATATATATATATATATATATATATATATAAGGGCGGTCACGGTGGTGCATTGGTTAGCACTGTTGCCTCACAGCAAGAGGTTCTCCGGTTCGATCCTCGGCTGGGGTGCCTTCTGTGTGGAGTCTGCATGTCCTCCCTGTGGTCGCGTGGGTTTCCTCCGGGTGCTCCGGTTTCCTCCCACATCCCAAAGACATGCTATAGGTGGATTGGACACTCCAAATTGGCCCTAGGTGTGAGTGTGTGTGTGTGCCTTCAGTGGAAGGTTGGGCGCTGGGCTGGCAACTCGACACCGGAAAACTCCACTGCCAATCATGAGCGGACAGGTAATCCGCTGTGGCGACCCCTAACCGGGAAAAGCTGAAAGAAGAAGAAGATATATATATATATATATATATATACACACACACACACACACACACACACACACACACACACACACATTAAAGATTTTCAACTTGTCTTTTAACTAAAATAGGCTTCAGGCTAATAGCATTATTTAAACCAGGTAACAAATCTGCCTGTAACCTAACTATCCATTCATACTCTTTAATTTTAACTATATTATTAATGTTGCCACCCCTACTAATATTATTTACTACATCAATAACTCTAAACTTAAATTGATGTTCTTGACCTTTATCGGAAATATATTTACTTAACGCATTGGTTCTAACATTTCTTCTACTGTCTGACTTATGTTCAACTGTACATTCTCTTAATTTCCTTGTAGTTTTTCCAACATAAAATGATGAGCAGCGAGTACAAGTAGCTAAATATATAACATTAGTAGTGTTACAGTTCGCTGAACAGTCAAATGTATATTCTTTATTAGTTGTGGGATGTTTAAAGCTATTCTTTTCTGTATAGATATCCACACAACAACTACAGTTCAAACATTTCGAACTACCTAATTTATTAAAAACATTTTTTATGCTGTCAACTGATGTAAAATCTTTATAGCACAACCTTCTCTTTACATTTTTTGGTTCCTATAAGCAAAAAATGGTCTATCACCACAAATGTGTTGTAACTCAGGCATTACCATCAAAATTGTCCAATTTCTTTCTATAATTTTCTTCACTTCAGCAGTTTTTAAATTAAACATAATTAGATATCTTATCGTTTTTATTCTTCTGTGTCAGTGATAAACTAATATCGCCATTGAAAAATATTTCTTTAGCGTTATTGTATCTTTGTTCACAAACTTCGTCATAGATCTCTTTCAATTTTTTAACATCATAACCACTTTCAAAAAATTCTTGTATCATATCTTCTGCCTGTTGCCTAAAAATCCCATCTTCTGTATTATGTCTGCTTAATCTAGTCAGTTGTGCCCTTAACACTCCTGTGAATACATGAGGTGCATGCATGCTACGTCTATTTACATAGCAATTTACTTGAACATCTTTCTTATGTATCCTAGGTTCTATTTTCTATTCTATTTTTCTTATCTCTACATCCAAAAAAACTCTTTTCATTAGAACTCTCTCATTTAAACTTCAGAAAACTAGTAGTAGAGTTTAAGTAAGCAACATATGTATCTAGTTCTTGTGACGTACCTTTCCAAACAAGAAAACAGTCATCCACAAACCTTTGATAAAAAATGACATTATTATTCAAAATATTTTGTTCACTATAAATACATTTCTTCTCCCATTCATAAAGTACTAAGTAAGCATAGGTGTTAGCCATGGGAGTGCCCATGGCTACACCTGCCAATTGCAAATAAGGTTCATTGTCAAACAGAAAAATGTTTTTAGTCAATACTAATTCCAGTAATGTGCAAATAGTTTCTATATGTCTGGCCTGTAAGCCCACTTCCACATTTAAATAATCTTGTATGGCATCAATCCTGTATTTATTTGGTATTACTGTAAACAGAGACATAATGTCTAATGTGACAAATATATAATTTGTCTTCTGATGTTCAATATACCATTCTTTTAACTTTCACAGGAAGTTTGTTTTTTCTAAATACATACTCAGCTGTTTCTGCATGTGTTATCCAACTGCCCCCTGAGACTATTGGTCTCAGGGGAGGGTTCAACACATTTTTGTGTGTTTTGGGGATGCTATATATCTGTGGTATTGTAGGACATGAAACAGTCAAATAATTAAACAATTCCACACTAATATCATTCTTCAGTTGTAACTCATGAATGGCCATATTAATCTCAGAAATATGTTTTTTCACTTTCAAAAAAGTTATTTTTCTGAAGGTTTCTATATCCTGTAACATTTCATTTAAAGATGTCACATATTTTACTCTGTCCAATATTACAGTAGCACCCCCTTTATCCGCCTGTTTTATGATAATGTTTTCATGAGTTTCCAACTGCTTAAAAGCTACATTTTCTGCATATGTCAAGTTATAATATTTTTTTACACTTCTAGAATATAGCTCTCTTAATTCCCTTTCACAGACATTATTAAATGCTACTAATATTGGACAGCATACTGCTATGAACTTACTTAGTTTTTTACAGTCTTTTCTTGTACTATACTTGTTCCAAAAGTCAGTCAGTTTTAGGCTTAAGTTATGTATAAACAGTTTTAAATCAGTTACCACCTTCACAATATCATCACTACTCGTTTGGATAAATTTCAACCCCTTTCCCAACACGGATAGATATGATTCAGTTAACTGGTAGTTAGATAAGTTTACAGTACCTTGTCTTTTATATGTTAGTGTCGAGCAGTCTTGCTCTGTTGAGCTGGACTGTTTTTCTGTTTTGTCCCATTCATAATACCATGCGTTCGATGCTGTGTAGACCTGCCTCTTTGTTGAGAGCTTCCCACCTTCTCCGGAAGGTTTAACTGAAAAGGAAACTCCACTGGTACATTTTGTTGTCTATATGGTTGCTTTTTAAAGAAAGTAGAGATGCTACGTTGCTCGGAGCTTGTCGTAGGAGTTAACGGCACATTCTCTTCACTTCCTCTTTTAATCTCCACTGTTACGCTACTTACTGACGTTGTAGGCAGGACCAAAGGTTTCTGTTGATTGGAAGACTCAGGGGTTGGTGTCGAGGAATCAATGTTTCCATTGGTTAACGAAGCTGCCTCATCATTTTTAGCTGGTTCAAAATTATCCAGATCACTGACTTTATTATTGCTTAGTTTATTTTGCTGATTTTTCACATAATGTGATGTAGGCCAAGAGAAAATGTGTCCTTGTCTAAAATCATTCATATCTCGACTCATTTCTAGCCTAGTATCAAACAGATGCAGTCTGTCAAGCATATTTTGATATGTAGTTAACACACTTGAAAAACAGGGCAAATTCAACAGTTCATTTTCTAATTTTAACATTTCTTCTTTGAGATATTTCTCAATATTCTCAAAAAGTTATTCATTAAGCGCATATAATCTGCGCTTAACATTAAGTTCAATTGCTGCCACTATTTTAAAAGTTCTAGGTATGTATTAGCATAAGAAGGCATTTTGAGCACTCTCAGTCCATGAGGCACTATTCCCACTTCCAAATAAGCCTGAAAGCTTAACCGCTGCCATTGGAGCTGCTTAAATGCCTGCACTTTTTTCTCTAATAGATCCAATGTTCTTTCAAAAGCATCTATAGACTGGTCAGCGGTTACCACAGATGCTGGTGCTGTAATGTTGATGTTCTCCATTTTAAGGAGTGCCTCGTGTGTGCATTTTTTTTTTTATTTAGACTTCAAGCATTAGTATGTATGACCCTCAGATTTGTTTGTGTTGTAGCTGGTGGTAATTTGGTCTTTGGAACACCACCTAAAAAAGGCACTATAGGGGTGGCAAGAGCCTTGGCCAGAATCCAGAAGTCGAGGGGTGAGAGATGCAGGCCATCTCTGGCAAAGCATTGTCTGTCAATCATGTCATCCCAGGCAGACAGATACTGGAACCCCTTAGAATGACACCAGAAACTTAGCCAGTTGTTGAAATCAATCATTTTCTGCTTGTACTGTGGTATCATTTTTGGTGATGGTAGGATGCTGCTCAGGGCTAGGGTCATACCTGCCTGGGCTACATAATCCGAGAGCTCCTCCATGTCTCTTTTCATGTAGTCCAGGGAGGTATGTTTCAGGTCATTCACACCCACATGTACAATGACAGAGTCATATTTGTACCTGTTGTTGAGAAACCTGAGTGCATGCGTTATGTGTCGGATCCTGGCACCTGACAGGCAGCTGACTGTTACTTTCTCCTTATTCAACCTAGTGAGTGCCTCACTATCGAGTCACCTATGATTAGTGTGTTGGGCATGCTGTTTTGCCTTAGGGGCTTTGGTTGAGTAGCACACTATTTAGGAGAGTTATGTGTCTAGTGATTAGTGTTGCGTTGTGGTGGTTGAGTGCATTTCTGCCTTGGTGGTCTCTGCTGCTTGGGTAGATTTTTATTGAGAGCCTCCGCGATAATGGGTGTGTGGTTTGTGTTTTTATGTGAAGGCAGTGCTGGTGTGTGTTCTGGAAGGCTATGTGTTCCATGTGGTGTGGTCCGAGTGTTGACCTTCTCCTCTTGACCAGCTATTCCGGTCTTGGCTGGAGAGGGTGTGGCTTCCAATTTGGATATATAAGTGCATCTCTCGCAAGTCTGAGTGTTGGAAGGTAAGAGGAGAGAGTTATTGGTGTACATGAGGCAATTGCTAAATTGCCTCAGAACGCCCAAGTTCACCAGGTTAATAGGAGAAAGCAAAGGGAACTGGCCTTTAGACATGCCTGGTGGGGTGGACATTGATAATAAGTACTAGATTTCTTTCCTTGTAGAACATTTAGTGCTGGTAGCACTTGTGTGCTGCAATAATTGCTACAAGAAGTCTGGTAAAGTGCTAGACTAATAAGATAGTATAAGTGCAGGAGAGGAGAGAACTAGTAGATCTAAGGGAAAAATTGAAGAGCAGGCCCTGGCACCGCTCAGAAACTTTCAAACAGTCCTGGATACAGCAAGTCTGTATCTGGACTAGACTAGTTACAGGAAAGGCGGGAAACAAGAGCAAACACAGGCTTTTAAACCAGAAAGTTGAGAGAGATGGAAAAACTATCCAAACAGCCAATAAACTACAATTTCCAGGTCAGAAACCACTCCTTATGTGGTAGACATGTTACCTAGTGCTTACCACTCCCACTGATAAGCTAGAAGGCTTCCCTCCAACACAGAAAGGCTTGGAGGGGCTCAGGAGCTTACAAACAGTCCTGGATACAGCAAATCTGTATCTGGACTAGACTAGTTACAGGAAAGGGGGGATACAAGTGCAAATGTGGGCTTTTAAATCAGAAAATTGAGAGAGATGGAAACACTGCCGAAACGGCCAATAACTACAATGTCTGGGCCAGGAACTACTCCTTATGTGGTAGATAGGTTACCTAGTGCTTACCACTCCCACTGATGAGCTAGAAGGCTTCCCTCCAACACAGAAAAGCTTAGGGACTCAGGAGCTTGCAAACAGTCCTGGATACAGCAAATCTATATCTGGACTAGACTCATTATAGGAAAGGGGGAAACAAGCTTAGACTTTTTTTTAATAAAGTGGAAAAGGAGAAAGCTGGAAAAAAAGTTAATTCAAGGTTAAGAATCTAAGAGGGTTGGTCTTCACAAATGTTCTCTCTCTGTTAGGTAGAATGAACTAATGACACTAGACTGGGAGGAGTGTCCCAGATCAATTATACAGTATGGGCGGGCAACTGCAAAGTCACCAAGTATAAGAACAAGACAACAATAGGGAGGGGGCTGGTTTACAATTTAGTAATTAAATAAAAATGCAATTATAGTAATGCACACTATTACAGCTACTAGCTGTAGCCACTAAATGAAAGTTTCAAATAGATAAAGGAGCAATGAGACTGTAGAGAATGCTTTTAACTGCAAACAAATCAGTTATATGATACCTGACTAGAACACAGAAACCTCAAAAAATAAAAAATGCACAGAAAAGCACGGATAGAGCACTCACAAACAGAAAATACAACTCTCAGTATGAAAAAGCAGTTTACAGTTATGTAATTCAGTAACAGTGCAAAATGTAGTAGATTAACTGTATAGCATAATTATAAGTGTTACAGAAGTGCAATTCATTGAAATAAGTTTAAGAAATAACTTATCCTGTTCTTGGAACCTTAAGGAATTTCTGCTTAGTCTCAGTAGTGAATTACAATCCACAGCCTGGTAAATACTATAGCCTAAAAACATTTTTCTGTTTGACAATGAACCCTATTTGCATTTGGCAGGTGTAGCCATGGGCACTCCCATGGCTAACACCTATGCTAACTTGGTACTTTATGAATGGGAGAAGAAATGTATTTATAGTGAACAAAATGTTTTGAATAATGTCATTTGTGGATGACTGTTTTCTTGTTTGGAAAGGTACGTCACAAGAACTAGATACATATGTTGCTTACTTAAACTGCTATTAGTTTTCTGAAGTTTAAATGAGAGAGTTCTAATGAAAAGAGTTTTTTTGGATGTAGAGATAAGAAAAATAGAATAGAAAATAGAACCTAGAAAATAGAACCTAGGATACATAAGAAAGATGTTCAAGTAAATCGCTATGTAAATAGACGTAGCATGCATGCACCTCATGTATTCACAGGAGTGTTAAGGGCACAACTGACTAGATTAAGCAGACTTAATACAGAAGATGGGATTTTTAGGCAACAGGCAGAAGATATGATACAAGAATTTTATGAAAGTGGTTATGATGATAAAAAATTGAAAGAGATCTATGACGAAGTTTGTGAACAAAGATACAATAACGTTAAACCAATATTTTTAGATGGTAATGTTAGTGTATCATTGACACAGAAGAATAAAAACGATAAGATAGGATATCTAACTACGTTTAATTTAAAAACTGCTGAAGTGAAGAAAATTACAGAAAGAAATTGGACAATTTTGATGGAAATGCCTGAGTTACAACAAATTTGTGGTGATAGACCATTTTTTGCTTATAGGAACCAAAAAATTTTAACGAGAAGGTTGTGCTATAAAGATTTTACATCAGTTGACAGCATAAAAAATGTTTTTAATAAATTAGGCACTTCGAAATGTTTGAACTGTAGTTGTGTGGATATCTATACAGAAAATAATAGTTTTAAACATCCCACAACTAATAAAGAATATACATTTGATTGTTCAGCGAACTGTAACACTACTAATGTTATATATTTAGCCACTTTACTTTCTGCTCATCATTTTATGTTGGAAAAACTACAAGAAATTAAGAGAATGTATATTATGAACATATGTCTGACATTAGAAGAAATGTTATAACCAATACGTTACGTAAACATATTTCCGATAAAGGTCAAGAACATCAGTTTAAGTTTAGAGTTATTGATGTAGTACATAATAGTAGTAGGGGTGGCAACATTAATAATATAGCTGAAATTAAAGATTATGAATGGATAGTTAGGTTACAGGCAGATGTGTTACCTGATTTAAATAATGCTGTTAGCTTGAAACCTATTTTAGTTAAAAAACAGGCTGAAAGCCTTTAATTTTTTATGTGTGTGTGTTTTATATATATATATATATATATATATATATATATATACATACATGTATATATGTTTTTATATATATATATATATTGCTATAAAGCTTAAACTGTTATAGGGGTTGGGGAATTAATGATACTATGTGATAGGCTGGCTGTAATCATGTGTTTTTGTAAGAACTCCTATTTAAATGTTCTATATTTCACTTTTGTGATAGTAGCACTGTGGAAGGGTGTATGTGACCCAAAAGCTTTGCAATAAATGTTGATTTTTGGTTCTTTGACATTGGATTCTTAGAGTTCAATTTCTACTCTGTTCACTTGAGCAGTAGTCAGGGGTTCCATTTTTCTATGCCACTGGTTTAGGTGTCACTGTCAGTTCTTTTTATATGGGGACTTTTCTACTTCTTTATTTAAACACATTTCAACCATTTCAGTTTGCCTTTCTCTGGATCCCCCACTGTAAGCCACTTACTGATGAAACAATTTGTTAAAGAGGTTCTGCATCTTTGTCCAGCTTGGATGGCTGCTCCTCCCCTTGGAACTTTAAAACATTGTCTCTACAAAACTGACCTTGGATCCCTTTTAGCCAGCAGCATCACCCCTCCTTAGATCTTTGCCCTGGAACACAGCACTTCTGGGGATTATTGCTTCAAACATGAGGACTTTTGAGTTGCAGGCTTTATTGTGCTGGAAGCATTTTACAGTCTTCCAGAAGGACAGAGTGTACCTGAGAGACCTCCTCTTTCTTCACATAAAACTGATTTCCAAGCTCTTACATAACCAGAGTTTTCCAGACTAAAAAAAAATTCTTGTAGCTGCTAGACATAAATAGCTGTCACTGAATAGCTGGAGAAGTGCATTTTGATCTGGTGTAAAAAGCGTGGGAAACCCTTACAGGGACACATTAAAGCACATTCTGCTAAGTCTGCTGTCTCTTTAGCAGCCCTTTTCAGACATTTCACTTCTCAGAGTATATGCAAAGCAGAATGTGTGCCTTTATGCAAACATTTTCCAAACATAAGCTGGATATACAGTCCAGGGGAGACAGGATTTGGCATGGCCATCTTCCAGGGCTTGCAGTAGGATGCCATCTTACAGGGTGAACACTGCTTTGACAAACTTACCATATGCCACGAATAGTGTTGCAATAGTGGTCCCTATGAAAAATCCGAGTCAGAATCACGTTTTTTGGCCAAGTATGCAAGCATACAAGGAATTTGACCCTTGTTTCATTGACTTTCCAAGTATGAATTACATAAATGACATGCATACAGTTATTAAGAACAAGACAAATGACATACATGCAACTACTAAGAACAAGACAAAACAGTAAATATACATATATATACAAGGTACAAAGTGCAACTCAGTGCAAGAAATACTGAAATAAATTCAAATAAATAATAATAAATGAAATAAATTAAATAAAATAGTGCAGATATGTGAGTTCACTCACCATAAAAGTATATGATCGAGATAGGCCATTGTTGCAGTAATAGTTCCCATGCACACATCCTCCCCAATGGTCTGCTGATGTATCCTGTTTTTTCCATACTGTCTCACAGGGATAGAAGCCATGAATAGTTTCCTTTAGCCTGTCATCTTTGGCCTGAGGCATGCAGAGGAGGGGACATCCTATCACAGTTTTCAGGAGGATATGCAGATAAAATAAATAAACAAATGCAGTAGTGAATTTAGTATGGTGAATGAGGACTTTCCCCTTTGAAAGGCAAAAATGAACAGAACGTGGAATTAGCTGATACAACTTTGCACCCTGCTGCTAGAGAAGGGCCAGCCTAAGTCAGTAAATGCAAATAACTGTGGAGTCTGGGCAGATATCAGTTGAATCTATTTTCCATATGTTGGGAATACTACTGTCTGCTTGTCTGCTAAGCAGTTGGATATTTTGCAAACTCAGCCTGGAAGCAGTGTCTGACTTCTTCAGAATCATGCATTGGCAAATGGAGGCCGAGGGAATAAAACCCAGGACCTCAAGAAGCACCTATTTTCGATTTCTCTTTATACCTCACATTCTTCTTTCTGCTTTCCTTTCCAACTTTGTACGTATACATTTTTACTCTCTTTGTGATTTAATGGTAACTAGACCTTGTTCTGCTGTTCCTCTGTTAAATTATTTTTCTTTAAAATCTGTGTCCTTTTAACTCAGTTAAACAAAGCAAATAATTCATCACATTAAGGAAAATGTTTCTGTACAGGAAATTTGCCTCCCTAAATTTGAGCACTTAAAATGACTAAACATAATAATGTTATGATGTCATTTTCCTCCCCTATACAAGATCTAAGCAGAGAGGAACTACATTTCTGTTTAGACGCAAGACTGTTTGTTTGAAGTAATGGATGCACACAGGGATAACTCAGGAATTCTCACAGCTCTAAGAATCTGATATGATGGGAACAGATTTGCTGTAGTCCACTCCTGTCTCTCTTCCGACATCACAGTAAAAGCAACATAAGCGCTCCATAACTACCTCTTGTTTTTTATACACTGATATATAATTTAAACCAGATACTTCATCTTCCTAACCATCCCTTAGGTGCCTATTTCAGCCAACACTGTCAGTCTGAGAACTTGGTAACTAACACATTTTAGCTTAACCTTTGGTTAAATCGATCTGACTTTGTAGTCAGCTGTTCATTTTTATGCCGTATGCAAACACACACTAGGGTGGATGAAATGTTTCTTTTTCTTGATTAACTGTAATTTGTAGTAGGCTGTAATGCAGAGCACAGCATACCTAAAGATGTGTATCCCACTGTCACAGGAGCAGGGCATCGTCCTCTGTCACCGTGATTAGCACCCTTGGTCATAGGACAGGTTGACTGACGAGATCAGACAGGAGTCCCCGTGGACTGTGATGTTTGCAGATGACATTGTGATCTGTAGTGAGAGTAGGGAACAGGTGGAGGAGACCCTGGAGAGACGGAGATATGCTCTAGAGAGAAGAGGAATAAAGGTCAGCAGGACTAAGGCAGAATATATGTGTGTGTGAATGAGGAGGATAGAGTAATGGTGAGGATACAAGGAGTAGAAGTGGCGAAGGTGGATGAGTTTAAATACTTGGGATCAGTAGTTCAGAGTAAAGGTGAATGTGGAAGAGAGGTGAAGAAGAGAGTACAGGCAGGATGGAGTGGGTGGAGAAGAGTGTCAGGAGTGATTTGTGACAGACGAGTATCAGTAAGAGTGAAAGGGAAGGTCTACAAGAGGGTAATGAGACCAGCTATGTTATATAGGTTGGAGACAGTGGCATTGACAAAAAGGCAGGAGTTTGAGCTGGATGTGGCAGAGTTAAAGATGTTAAGATTTGCACTGGGTGTGACGAGGGTGGACAGGATTAGGAATAAGTATATTAGAGGGTCAGCCCAGGTTGGAAGGTTTGGAGACAAAGCCAGAGAGGCAAAATTACATTGGTTTGGACATGTGCTGAGGAGGGATGCTGAGTATATTGGGAAAAAGATGCTAAGGATGAAGCTACCAGGTAACAGGAAAAGAGGAAGGCCTAAGATAAGGTTTATGGATGTGGTGAGAGAGGACATGCAGGTGATTAGTTTGACAGAGCAAGATGCAGAGGACAGGAAGAAATGGAAACAGATGATCCGCTATGGCAACCCCTAACGGGAACAGCCGAAAGAAGATGCTGATGGTCATAGAGAGCCAGCTGGGTGACAGAGAGAAGAATAAACAATTGATGGTTTGTTTTGTGTGCCTTAGGTGAGGGTGTGCTTGAAGTTGCTACTTGCTTTTCACTTGGAGGAGATCAGGAGGTTGAAGCAGCAGGCCTAAAACAGAACTGGTGCCCAGTGAGTCATCTAACTGGGATTGTGTGTGTGTGTGTGTGTGTGTGTGTGTGTGTGTGTGTGTGTGTGTGTGTGTGTGTGTGTGTGTGTGTGTGTGTGTGTGTGTGTGTGTGTGTACCTTGATATGTTGCTTTTGGGTGCCACATAACTGTAGGGCAACATGACTGAAATAAAATACCCAGTTGTCTGTATAAATAATGGGCCCATCCTCTCACCACCCATTCACTAAGCCCTCCTCCCCAAAAGTAACTGGGAGACTATACTGGCTGTAATTGTAGGAAATATGCAAGATAGGGTGAGGCTTGGGAGTCTGCAGATACTGGGATCCTAGAAATGAATGCATGTTTAAAAAATATTATTTCCTCATAAAAAATGTTATCACCATAGTGTCCTGCTTTCATTACAGTCTTCAGTCTTTAAACTTCCTGCTTTATGGGGGTTGTTCCTGCATTTACAAGCTTAAGGATTTTTTTCTGCCACAGTTTTATTTAGTGTCAAAAACTGTCTAAACCACCATAACATAAATTTGCAGTCTCTATCCATTGACTTTAAATGCTTGTTATTTGCTAGACTGAAGACCTGGACAAGCTCTTTCCTGCTTCAATTGTATCAAGAATTTAAAACATTTTTTATTTCTTTGCCTAGTACTTCAGCATTGCATTGCACATGTACAGGAACCCATATGCAAATATTTTAATTAATTTGAAAACAGTAATCCATCAAGTAAGAAATTACAGAAGTCCTGTTACTTGGGAGGGAGAGTGAACAAAGAATTCTGCTCTGTGCTTACCACCAAACAGGTAAGAAATTGGCTAGAAGGCTTTAAAATAAAAGAATCACAGAAAATATCTTAAGTACACGTATAATTTCTTTTATATGCCAAGAATGTCTATCTCATAAAGCCCATTTTCATTGAAAAGATAAGGAAGAAAAGCTCAAACAGTAATTTATTTATTTGTTAACCTTGTAGGTGGACTGTTTCTCTGACCATTTTCTGTTACAACCTTATGTCAGAGAGCAGACAGTACAAAAATTAAAGATGATAAGCACAAGGCGATTATCACTGCTGAGTATGCTGAAAAAAGAATATACTGTAATACGTTACAGACATTGAGGGCAAAAATAGAGTAGAGGAAGCTATAGGCATCAATGGGTGCTGGCTAGGTTTAGTAGTATACATCAGGTGTGAGATTTTACATTAAACCATTGTCACATGCAGGATCAAGTTCCTTCATTGCTCAACATTTCACATGACATCTTACATCCTTTTTGTCAGAAGAGCAGTTTCAGTGATTTATCAGATATCACATTTGCCTTTAACTCTCGGAAGACCATAAGGATGTTGGTTCTATTCCCACACCAGGTATCTGGATGTGTTTTCCAGTTCTGACACTGCAACAGTATTTTCAAATTCAGCTTCAGTTTTATTTAACTACTTTAGCTCAAAACACCTTAAGATTAAATCAGACTAATTCATGATACACTAATAGCATATAAGCAACAACATAGATTTAGCAGAAATAATAGTAAACAAATACTGCACAAGTATAGATATCCCACCCTGTTAAAAGCCAGCTCAGAGGTAAGTTTTCAGGGCAATCCAGAAGCCAGCTTAAGACAGGCAATCCCAAAGTTACTGCGGTAGCAGATTCCACTGGTGGGCACTTAATTCAGTAGTTTTAAGATGCACATGCAGAACTGCCAGCAAGTGGAGGCAGAATTCAAGACCCAAATAGGGTAATAGGCCACTACTAGTTCCTTCAGGTATGAGGGACCCAGGTTGTGAATGGACATATATTGTAATACTAAGATCTTCTAGGTACTCCTGTAATGAATTGCCATGGTTCACAGTATCAAATGGTGCTCAGAGATACAGGATGACCGACACTAAATTATGTTGCTGGCACAGAGCAGAGGTAATATGCTGGTAACATGATGTATCAGTTAGTGGCCTTGCAGCAGGGTTCAGCACCATCTCCAAGCAGTAGTCCAGCTTCATGCAAACCAAGGCATATACAACAACTGAAAGGTCAGTTTAACACAGTAATTGATTAAGCCCAGAGATGTTTTGCAAATGGAAACATGAAGATTTCACTGTGGCTGCCAACTTATCCTGAAGTATATCCTCAAATCCAAAACTACATAAGGTTTTGCACCTTATCAACAAATACAAGCTTGTTGCTTTTATATATAGTGAAATTAGGTAAGGAAGGGGTAGAAGAATCTCAGAGTTGCATGAACTGCGAAGGACTCAGTTTTAGAGCAGTCAGGCTTTAACTAGTTTTGATTAAGCCAAGAATGTATGGCTTTCTGATCATCAACCAGTGAATACACACTTGCCATATCATTCTGTGGAAAAGGGAGGTAAATCTGAGTGTCATCAGCATAGCAATGGTATGCTAAACCCATCTGCCTTAACAGATCTCCTAGATGAAACAAATATACCGTGAACAGTAAAGGGTCTAAGATATGACCGTGTGGTATTCCTCATATCAAAGTGTATGTTAAGGAAGAATTCATGTGTGAGCAGACCTTTAGAGAATTGACAGAGAGATAGGAAGTAACAGTATCTGAAATACCAAGATAAGTTTTTAAGCACTCTAGAAACATGCCATGGTTTACAGTATCAAATGGTGCTGAGAAGTACATGAGGACCAACAATAAATATTGTTGCTGTTCTCTAGCTAATAAAAGATCATGAGGTATCCCTGTGTTATGGTAAGTATGAAAACCTGCCTGAAAGAGGGAACTGTAAAATGACTCTCAAGTTCTTTATAAACAATCTTCTCAAAACTTTCCCCCAAAAGGGAAAGTTAGGGTCCAGGGATGGTTGTTTGAGAACATGTATAACTATGACCTGTTTCAAAGTCAGTGGGAAAAAAAACAACAAAATCAGGTTCTGGAAGGTCACTGGTCCAAGAACATCAAGGCTGGCTACCATGAGCCTACATGGAGTTGGATCCAGTCTACATGTTGCTGGTCGCATACTTGAGATCACAATAGTGATCTCATCAGTATTATCAATACTTATCAATATTATCTTATCATTATTATTATTATTATTATTATTACTTATTAATTATTATTATTATTACTTTATCTTATCAATAGCAAAGAATATCAAATACTTTCCAAGAGCTAGAAAGAGGAAGAAACAACTGTGCCACGTGGAGTCAAATGGTAGAAGGGTAGATCTGATAGTAGCACTGCTGTCAGCAAAAAATTTAAGGAGTAGAGTACTTTGGAGGTATTTAATGATGTCCTTCCTTATCACTGTTGCAGTATTCCTTACACTAGGGATCCCATGCCAAGGGCAACCCAATGTCCAGCCAGTATAATAAAGCCTTAGGATTCCTAGTATGTCATGTATTACACGTATGCTCCCCATTCATGATGTAGAGAATAAATGTGACATACGGATGTACATACCTCAGAACTTCCTTGCCACCAGCCCGATTGTCATGTTCAATTATTGGCCTAAATGCTCCTTTGTTTGCTGGTTACCAAGCCATTTCAGATAAGTCCCCCATTGGAGGTTTCCTTCTTATCTTTGATTTGTTTACTTTTGAGGTTACATGTCATTCAGAAAGGGAGAATTTCAGTGTGGGAGATAGATTTTTATCTGTCTACCTTGTGAACCAGTGTCTTAGGTTGTTGACGTAAGGTGCAGTGGTGGAATCATGCCAGGCCAAGGGTCAGCAGTCCACTAAGAAGAAGAACAAAACAGGTCAGATACAGCTGCTGTATCACATTGCCTGGATGTCTGTCTTGAGTCAGGTGAAAGTCCAGAGAATCGTCCAGTCATTTTGTTGGATTCCTTTGCCATGACCATTTCGGAGGTTTATGGATATAGTTTCTCACACATCCTCGGAGGCTTGGCAGACATCAGTTACAGATGTTGAGAGGGTGTGACAGCCCCTCTTAACCCTAACCAGTAACCAAGGAGCCTCATTCCTCACCACTGACACAGGTGAAAGGTAGTCACTAGGAACAGGAATGGATTTACACAGTATTTCAAATGCAGCTCTCTGCATCAAGCACAGTTGACTTCAAGAGGACACAGGGAACATGCTCCACAGATCCCAAACAAGACTCACTTTGGAGCACTGTGTCTCAGTTTCAAGTATCTGACACACACACTTGAATAACTGATTACACACACACACCTGGGAAGGCTGACACAGATTCACCAGCTGTGTCCCCTCTCTCCAGACTACAAAGTAGATTGCTTCCACCAGTCAAATACTCCAAGACTCTTACAAAGGGTCACCAATTATACTGTATCAAATTAATACTGATATAAATAGTAGAGTGTGGCCAAAGCAGTAAGGCTTTTTGGAGTGGCCCCAGTATCAGTAAAATAAGCACAAGTACTCTCAAGATGTTAAAAGTATTCTGTAAGAGACCAGCCACAATGAAAAGATATAAAAATATTTAATGATTGATAATAAAATAGAAAACAGAAGAATACTTAATATTTAGTTACAATAAACATGAGAGTTTTCAGTCACATGAAATATAAAAATAACACAGTTGGATAGAATCTCACAAATGCAGAAAAAAGAAAATAATACTAAACTAATTTCACTGTATTATTCCTAATTGTACTAAAGAGAAACTGTCCCTAGTTAACTCACTATCGCAAGGTAAGTTGTACTGTTGAGATGCTCACTTCAACAAGGCAAGATGAGGTACTACATACTGACTGAACTGTACAGCTAACAACTGAACAACTGAGCTGTGATAACTGACGTAGATCTTTTATATCAGGTTCCAAAGAAAAACAAAAACAGAAGCAAACAAGCAGCTGCTGCTGCCAGAGTTTCGTCCTTCAGCTGGTTATAGAATGACATCACCTCTAGTCACCTGACTATGGCACAATACACATTTGGAACTCTGTTAAGATTCTGTTGCAGCATTTTTAAGATAGGCAACTTTTACAAATACATTTTTAATGCAAGCATCTGTGCAAATCAATGTGACAGTCAAATAACATAAGATTATTTACAAAACCTCAGCTAGCCATCCTGGCATATGCCACACATGCACTGTCCCACTTCTCCTGGTACAGCTGGCAATATGTCACAGCATCACAGGGGAAACCGCAGCTGATTATACCCAAGGGACTGAGGGGTGTTCCATAGAGTCTTGTTAGAGGGGAGATTCCTACTACATTGAGTGAGTGTCGGCAAGTGTCTGAGCCTCCTAAGATCTTTAGGGTTGACTACCCTTTGAAAAAGAAGCAAAAAAGGAAACATATTTCCCTTGCTCCTAAGTAATGTGAATGGCAGGATTTCACTCAGGGGTCGTTTAATGCACTCATGGCCTTGAAGCACCCCCCCCCTGGGAGTTTCTGTTCTTGCCCCTCCTTGGTCTTCTACTCCTCTTAAGAGGCCTAAAGAGCAGACTCTTATGATGAGGAGTTGGACTCTGAAGAAGAGTCTTGAGCCTATTCCTTTCAGATTCCTTCTCCATTAGAATATGGTTCTGAGGAAGAGGACTTCATTAGTCCAGATTCTCCCTTTGAAGAACTTTTCTTTGGGATGCTATATCTCAGATGATGGATTTTATTTAAATGGGACTGTACCCATGTTTCTGATGCCCAGTAGAGGTATTACAAACGCCTCCAGATGGAATCTCCTAAGCCTTCTGCTGTCCCTCCTGTCCTTGCTACCTTTTTGGGACACTTTTTCATCAGCTTCTCAGGTTCCTGATTCTCATTCCTCAGCTTCTAAAAAAACTGATAGGTTATATAAGGTGCCTAATGATTGTAAGTTTTATTTCAAAGGCCTTTCTACTCATCCCTCTGTTCTTTCTGTTTCTTCAGACAAACCTTCCAAACTGTTGTCTTCACTAAATTACTTACTTCTGACGAGGACAATAGGACCATGGAATGGCTGGGCAAAAAGATGTACACTGCTGCTACCTTGGCCTTTTGGGCTATTAACTACCAGACCCATATGACCACGTATGTGTTAGCGCTTCTTTCTCAGGCTTTGCAGGTTATTTCTGACCTTCCTGACTCTGACTTTGGCCCCCTCTTTGCTGGGATCCTCTTCTCAAGTGGCCTGTCATTCTATTAAATGTAGCTACGATGCAGCTGATGCTTCTTCTAGAGTTGCTGCCTTTGGTTCTGTGTTAAGATGTTATTCTTGGCTTCACCTCCAACATTTGCCTGATGATAATAAGGATAAATTGATGGATGCTCCTGTTGATACTAAAACTATTTTTGTTTCTGCTGATGATGGTCTTTTTAAGCCCCTGCAGGAAAAGAGTAAGGCCTTGCAGGAATTGAAACATTTTTTTGTTTCCCCTGTTCCCAAATTTCAGACGAGTTAGCCTTCCAATCCTGCCTTTGTATATAGACAGTATTGACCAACTCCCAAAGGTAAAAAGGGTTCTAGAAGGTCTCCTCCTGCTAAGTCTACTCAGACTCCTACCACTCAGAAGCCTCCTTTTCCAGGCAAGCCACATTCTGTCTGTCTATTTTCTTCCCTTCCTCCTATGTAAGGTTCCTTTATCTCTTCAACTGTCCCTGTCTCGTCACAATTGGTATCATTTGTCAGGGATATTGCATGATGTGGAAATCCCTTCCTCCTTTTATGGGAATTCCTCAAACTCCTCAGGAACAGCTACCATTTTTTCTGGATGTACTTCAGAGGCTTTTGTCTCAAGGCACCATCCAATCAGTATCTGCTCCTCAAAAGGAAAGGGCATTTTATTCCAGTATGTTTCGGGTCTCCAGGAAAGAAGGCACCTGGAGACTCATTCTGGATCTCTCTCAGCTCAACACTTTTTCAAAGGTTCCTTCCTTTTGAATGCTGCCCCTTCAAACCCTGGCTCTTCTTCTACCTTAGGCTTTTCTAATCTCTCTGGATCTCAAGGATGCCTATCTCCATATTCTTATTCATCCCCATTTCAAGACATTTTGTGTTTCTCTGTTCTTGTTTGAATTTTCAGTTCTCTGCTCTGCCCTTTGGCCTCTCTACTGCCCCAAGGTTCTTCATCAAATGCCTTGCTCCTGTGATTGCTTTTTTTCAGGATAAGAGGAATACATATCTTTCCAATTGGATGACCTGCTTATTCAGATGTTTTCTCCAAAGACCCTGCTTCAGCACCTTCACTATGCTATTTGCATCTTGCAAAGCCTAGGGTTTACAGTAAATGTCCAAAAATTATTCGTGATTCTTTCTCAGGATAATTTTTTTTTTGGGTGCAGGCTCCAGACCATTCCTTTGCTGGCATCTCTGCCACATCTCAAAGCTTTGACTCTGATTGCCTTTTTTCATTCCCTTCTTCCTGTGTTCTTAGTTACAGCCAGGAAGCTTCTATGGGCTCCGGGGTATGCTTCCACCATTCCTATGCTTCCTGTAGCCAGGCTTCAAATGAGAAAGCTACAGTGGTTCCTGAAGTTCGTTTGGCTTCAACATTCTCAGCCTTTGGACTTTCCAATTCCAATTCTTCCATGCCTTAAGCTAGAGTTTCAGTGGTGGAGTCAGCCAACTGCCTGTTAACCCAGAGCTTCCTTTTCAACCTCCATCCCCTCTTAGGAACTCTTTTTAGATGCCTTAGATGTAGGGTGGAGGGCTTCTTTCAACCCTCTAAAGTTTCAGGGCATTTGGTCCCATCGACAGATGGACTATATCAACATCAAAGAGATGAGAGCTCTTCTTTTTGCACTTCAGGCCTTCCATACTTTATTCCTTCCAGGGCCTCTCAAAATTCTTATAGACAATACCACAGTGAAGACATCAACAAGCAAGAGGGGAGTCTGTCTTATCCCTTGTGCAGACTAGCTCTTCAGGTTTGGGATTTGGCTGTCCAGTATCAGATAACTCCTCTGGCTGTTTATATTCCTTCAGAACAGAACCTTGTGGCAGACTCTCTGAGCAGGTCCATAACACAGACTCATGAATTAATGCTTCACAGAGATGTGTTTCTGGACACTAACTTGCAATGGGGTACTTCGATATTTTTGCCTCCTCTCTGATTAGACAACTTATTTTCTTTTGCACCAGTCCCATGTCATCTGGCTTGGAAGGTGGACACCCTGTCTTTTTCTTGGAGTGGATGTTCCTTTATGCCTTCCCTCTCCCTCCTGTCATACTGAAGGTCCTTTTCAAGATGAAACAAGACTATACCCAAAATCTTGTTGATGATTCCCTTTTGGCCCAGACAGCACTGGTCCCTTCTTCTTCTGCACCTAGCCAATGGCAATTACCTCACAGGGTGGACCTACTTAGACAAGACAAGAGGTCTCTCATTCATCCTCACTCGTCCACTCTTCACCTGACACTGTGGGTAATAGGGTTTTCATCCCTTTTACGTGCCATTTTTCTGAGGATGTGCTTCGAGTTTTGCAGGAGACCAGGAAACCCACTACAAGGAAATTTTATTTATCCAGATGGAAGAGATTTTCTGTTTGGTGTCTTGCTAGTAATCTGGATACACTTTTTGTGAAAGTTCCTTTGGTTCTGTCTTGTTTGTTTGAATTGGTCCATGCTAGGTCTATGTACTCTTCAGTTAAAGCCCACTTTTCAGTTGATTCTGCTTGTCTTCCTTTGACTCCTTCTTTGGCTTCTAGATTTGAGGTGAAACAATTTCTTAAAGGTGTCCTTCATATCAGACCTCCCAGAAAGCCTGTTCCTCCTTCCTGGGACCTTAATTTTGTTCTTGAAAAATTGATTCAGGCTGCTTTTGAGCCTGCAGTTTCATCTTCCTTATAGCACTGTATTTGGAAGACTGTCCTTCTTTTAGCCCTTACTTCAGCTGGAAGGGTGTCTGAGCTTCAGGCCCTTATGGCTGTCCCTTTTATTTTTATTTTTTCTTAGGGACAGGGTGTCTCTTCATACTAATCCTTCTTTTATGCCTAAGGGGGTTAATAGTTGTCTCTTAATCAGTCTATTAATTTGCCCACTTTTTCTTCCTTTCTCTGCAGTCTGTTAGTGAGAAGGTTCTTTACACCTTGGATTTGTATAGACAACTCAGATATTATTAGACAAGACTAAAGCCATTCATAAATCTGAGCAACCTTTTGTTTCATTTCCTCCTAAGTCTCTAGGTTTGGCTGTTTCTAAGCAAACAATTTCTTCTTGGATCTCTAAGGCCATATGTTTTTGTTACTCTTTTCATGGGAAAAGTCTTTCTGCTTCTGTAAAGGCTCATTCTACCAGGGCTGTGGATTCTTCTGGTGCTGTTTTAAATGATTATATTCCATTTCCATCATTGAGACAGCTACTTGGACTTCTGTACATACTTTTATTATATGTTACAAGCTATATATGGTTTCCAGAGCTAGAGCTGGGTTTGCCAGGGCTATCCTGCATGGTTTCCTCCTCCCAATTTTCTTCTTGGGCTTTTGTACTCTCCCTATGTAAGGAATACTGCAGCAGTGATATGGAGGACCTAGCATAGTTGTGTAAAATCTTACCATAACAGTAGATGTCCTTCCCTTCACTGTTGTAGTATTTACTCCCTCCCTCCTCCCCCTTATCTTTATTCCTTTTTTCTTTTTTCCTTCTGGATGTGCATGCTACTCATTTTATTATTGGACTGTTGTTCCTCCTGGGGCTTTTCAGTTCTGAAGTATGTACATCTATATGTCACCTTTATACCCAACACCATGAGCGAAGAGAATACGTGTGACATAAAAAATAGTAGGAATCCTAAGGCTTTGGTATACTGGCCGGATGTCGGGCTGCCCGCCCTCTGCAGGGAATCCCTAGTGTAAGGGATACTTGAGCAGTGAAGGGAAGGATATCTACTGTTATGCAAGATTTTACACAACTGTACTTTTTCCTGTGGTAGGACAGCCTTTTCAGCACAAAGAAGAGTGCTGATGGTCAGTAAACTGATGAAGATTTCTTAGTGGACAGAAATGCTGCATTCTTCTGAGAGTTTATTGCCTAGATGGTTGAATAATCATCCTCTAGACCTGCACAATGTCGTTGATGCTCCAAACTGCACCCCTCTCATTATAAATGATAAGTTGCATTGTCAAATCAGGGTTACTGTGCTCATTAGAGACTTGGTGACTGTAGCACCATGGAGAGTGAACTGTTGTAATCTGTTACCATGCCCTCCAGATAGATGGCACCATTCTCTGAAAAAACTTAAAGAATCATAGTTGGGAAAAGTTCTGGGGTGATATGATGAGCTGAGTGAGTTACCCTCAGTTCAAGATTGGGGAACTATAATGTGGGAGGTTCAGGCAAAGTGAACCAGGAAGTGGTCAAACTAAGAGACTGGTCCCACTCATAAGTTTGAAATATGGCTGAATTTATGTGTGACAATGGTAATAACCTGAACAATCCTAAAACCTCTCATAACATTCCTGAATTATTTAGTAATAGATGCTGACTCATCATCAACCCAGATGTTAGTTACCCAACATGACTGAATGTCAATTATCAGCAAGCAAGTCTGTGAGGAAGTCAGTGAACTCTTGTTAGACTGCTCAAGCAAATGCTGGTGAATGATATACCAGGAGAAACTGAAGGTTTGCACCTGCTCAAAAAAGTTAGTCTTCTTCAAAGGGTCATAGTTTCATAGATTAGTACTAGGCTTAACTGCCCTTGTGGACCTTTTTAAGTCTAGCCAATTATCCCATGTGAGAATCAATCCATATACTTTGTAAGTAAACACCTTAACCATTATGCCAACCTGCCACCTTTCTTAATGGCAACCTGTGCCATGCTCAACCTGGCAGCATCCCAAGCAGAAACCAAACCTCCAGTTCTTCCCATCCTCTGGCACTGTATTACTGAGAGTTGAGGGAATAATGGCTGCAGCTAGGTCAGGGCAAAAGTTCTCATCCAGCCATGTCTCAGTAATAAAACCAACATCAGTATTTCACAATAAATCTGACATTATGCCTGTCTTGATGTGGATTAACCTCACATTAGTTTACTGCACCCTAAGAGTGGCCTTAGGAACATTGGTCCTTGATACCTGCTGCTATTGGAGGAAGAGAACCCTGGTACCATGAGAAGACATGAGCTTCAATAGCTTACCACAGAGAAGTAGCATCATGCTCACTGACCCACCACAGGAATGCACATGGTAGCATCTGAAGAGGCTAGCCTATGCCTATGACTGTAGTGTTTACTGAAAGTAAACTGCAGTGCAGTACAAAGGGTGTGTTGAGGTGACCTTCAGCTGAGGTATTAAACTGAGGTCCTGTCTGTTGGAGTTGGTGATAGCTCAGGTGTATATAAAAGAACCCATGGCATTATCACAAGGAGTAGGTGATGTCTTCTAATACTCTAACAAGACTTCCATTAATCATTATGCATATCGTAAAAAGTCTTACTTGGAAAATATTGTCTTTTGGGACTAGCTTGGTCAGCAAAAGTAAACAAAAAAAGTGAAATTTTAAAATCACATTAATATATTTATCAAGAAGAGCTAAACTTAAGGCAGTTAACTTTCTAGGCAGTGTCTCTGTATTTTAACACCTTGGACCAGAAATCTTCGTAGTACGTCACTTTTTTTGTATTTGCAGGGAGCGGTCCAAAGTAATATATGCCAGGTTGTTAAAAGCATTTTTCCAGGTTATAAACAGAGCAAAATCCTCTCAAGTCATAAAGTTTTCTGTTCTTGTAGCCTCAGGATTGTTATAAGAATCTGTTAATCCCCATTGCCCTGTCACCTGCATGAGTGAGCAACAACAGAACTGTATTATTATTTCCTAACTACAGCTCCTGGCTAAACAAGTAACTATCTGATAAGTTCATGGCACATCTGATACATTACTTCAGCTAATTTATACAATTAGCAATCAGTTTACTGTTAAAAATATAATTAAATACAGGAAAATCTCAATTTCATGTCTGGTTATTTGCCTTTCCATTTTACTTTACTACCAGTTTGCTTTACTAAGTTTTATATATATATATATATATATATATATATATATATATATATATATGTGTGTGTGTGTGTGTGTCTGTGTGTATATATCACACACACACACACACACAAAGACACACACACATTAAATTGCTGTGAACAAGAATATTGAAATTAGTCAAATTTAACTGAACAGGTTTATTTGATATTTCTAGAATTCCTTTTTTGATTAGCAACAGATATATACAGAAATTTAACTGACACATTTAGCAGCTTGTCAGAAAAAAATAATTTATTGCATGAGACAAGAACATGTGCATCCTTTGTATGAAATATAAATAGTTTGGTGGACAATACAGTTTGGAGTACGCAAAACAGTAGCACAAAGTTACAAAGAGGGTCAGTGCAAAGAGACTGCCCCTAAGATTGGTGCAGCAACACCAGATGTATGTTATTTCATATGAAGTCCTACCTACACTTAATTGTAAAGATGCAGTCATAGAATGACAGAATGACTATAGTGCTCACGACATAGCACACATTCTGGGAAAAGTCCCAGGAGCATTTTTGCCATAAAAAGTCCACTGAGGAGAGGCCTTGCCCCTGGTGAAAATACTGTCCAGTCTTTTGGTAGCATTTGGTTGGAACTTTTGATAAGGCAAATCCGGTGCTTCATTTGGCAGTCAGAAAGGTGATGAGCTTAGTTTTTTTTATGCTGATGCAGTTTAATAAACCACATATGGAGTCTCCTGTTCATTTGCATAACCTAATACCTTCCTGGAAAAGTGTAGGTACTTGATACAAATGTTAGACAAAAAAGGTCAGTTTTGTTCATTAAGTTCCTAAGTAAAATATAGACTTGGATTGCTTTGTTGCATTAAACAGGTTCAGTGTCATAGGTTGTAACTTGTCTTCCTTTTATTTAAGATTGGCACAATAATATTACTTACAAGGTAAAATATAGAAGAAAAAGTATTCATTTTGTACTACTCCATGCTTTAAGATTTAGTCCCTTATGCTGTGAGAGAAGATCCATAATCATAGTTTTGTTGGGTTCCCTATTAGATGAATGAACACTTAAAATGTCAAGTACGACATGCTCGACAGCTTTTAAGCGAATGTTTATCTATGCGAAACCGGAGAATGTCGAAACAAGGGGTTTTGAAAAGTTACAGTTGGCCATCCGTGAGGAAGCCAATGGCTGACGTCAGAACGGTCACCCTGTCTCGCCGTTCTTAGAGTCCTTCACTGTGGTGCGGTTTCGATGTTCACCCTGTGTAATGTCCTGACAGTCCTCCACTATGGTGCAATCTCGGAGTTGGTATATTTAAGTAGAGGGAGTGTGGAGGGGGAAGCTCCCCACTTTATTTTGTTTATTGATTTGTTTTGTTTTTTTTTTGTTTTTTTTTGGGAGGTTGTAATGGTGTACAGCACATTGTAGGAGTCAGCTGTTGGCTTCCTGAGGGCTGGTCAACTATAACTTTTCAAAACTCCTTGTTTCGATATTGTGGGGTTTCGATTAGATGAACGTTCATTTAAAAGCTGTCGAGCATGTCGTACTCGGCATTTTAAGCGTTTCTTCATCTAATATAGCCCCGTTTTGTTGATGCTGTTAGTTTGTACTGCCTTCAATTAATACTGCTGTGTTTGTAATCTGTAAGATGCTAAGCGAGACAGTGATGTACAAGATTATTTTCCCCATTAAGTACTCTGAATGTTTAGCCTATAAAGCTTTCTACTACAAAGAGTAACACCAGCTATACTGCAACATAAGATATATACATGGCTGTACAGCATTAAATCCTGATATTGCAAAATTACCTTATTTATTTGTCAGTATTTAAATTAAATTATGTTACCAGCAGTGTAACATATATATTAAACTTAACCTTTTATGCGCACTTAAATAACATAATAATGGTTAGACATTAACTCCATGTACCTTTTAACATACATGTATAAGATTCAGATGAAGGCTATCATAAGACATTAAAGACTGAGCCACACTCTTTAATCTAGTAAAATATATTCTTAAGAATTCTGGAGATTACTCTTCGCAAGTTTTTATCTTTTACAACAAATGATGCAGAAATCATAACAGAACTCGTGATTTACTATATTCTAATCCAAACCGTTTTACTTATCTGTATTAAATTGTACTGTAATTTTGCATGTCAAAGAAACGTGACTATCTGCAATATCATTTGGCAGTTTATTTATGATTCCAACTAACGACGACGCCACTGTGAACTTCCACTGCACAACAATGTACTAATAAAACAAAATGAAAAATGCAGAAACGAGGGGGCTAAAAGCAGAAGAGTATAATTTAATAACAGGTTAGCTCTTTCACATCAGCAATGCTTCTTCAGACCATATATAATGCACTCACTTCATTTATATCTATCTATCTATCTATATATATATATATATATATATATATATATATATATATATATATATATATATATATATATGCATTCAGTTCATCAATTAAGCAATAATGTAATGTAGTCAAGCTCTTAAAATCAAGTTTATTTATGATTACCTGTGTACCTGAACTCTTTCATTAATCAGAAGACTTGAGTCAAGTATAAATTTAAAAGGAGTTCCAAATGCATGTCACCAGTGGCCCAGTGGTCAGAGCACCAAGATCCAAATATATTTAGAAAAATATTCAGTAGGAAATTCATGTTCCAATTAGAATACAGGAAAATCCCACATGGTATTAATAGGAATTATAATACAGTAATTGACATGAGGTTGAAACACTTTGTACTTTACATAACTGATTGTAGTTTTCTTACTTTATTTACCTTTCCTAAACAAATGGGGTTCATGTTGAAGTTGCACTTAGTTGGAGCATGGGAGTCCTTAGACTGGAAGGAGGTATGACAGATAATTAAGATAAGAAAAATCAGGTGTTAAGTTGATAGTAAGTGTAGTGGGTAGTTGAGGAATGTTACACATTAGTTATAAGAGAAAATAAATTACTAAGATACAGGTTAGGTGGTATATTAGTTTTTGAGAGCTGTTATGATTCTTAATGAGGTGGAAGGACAGAGTAATTTAATTAAGATTTTTGATAGTAAATGAAGGAGGTGATAGGTAGTGAGAGGAGAAACTTAAATTAAATGTTTTTAGTCTGACTTATGAGGAGAAGCGTAGAAAATAACTAAAGGAAGGAGGTGTGGAATTTAATTCTTGTAGATGATTCAGAGTGGGAGACTGAGTTTTTGGTATGACTTAAGCAAAATAAGATTAGTAGAAAGTTGAAATAAGAACAGATGTGAGCAGATAGGTTATGACAGATGGTAGGCAGAATGGGAGAGAGTAGTTTAGTACATATAAAGCCTAATTCTGTAAAGGCGGATTAACACAATTGTGTTAGATTGTTAAAGATATGTAGGATATAAATCACTTGTACATAAAGCAGAGCTGAAATGTGGATGACTGTTCAACCTAAAGTAATAAAATTTGCATGGGGGCACAGTGGTGCAGCGTTTAGCATTGTCGCCTCACAGCAAGAGGTTCTCCTGATCGATTCTCGGCTGGAGCGTCTTCTGTGTGGAGTCTGCATGTCCTCACCATCATCCAGTGAAGTCTAAAGACATGCAGGTAGGTGCATACGTGAATGGGTGTGCCCTCTTTGAAGGTTGGACGTCGGGCTGGCAACTCGGCACCGTAAAAATCCACTGCCAATTATTAGCAGACCAGAGTTACGCTGTGGCAACCCCTAACGGGGAAAATCCAAAAGGACCTGGTGGTACTAGCAAAAAAACGGAGGGAGATGATATAAGAAAACAGGAAGGAAGTGACTGAAGGAGAAAATTTCATAGACTGAAAAAGTGTGATGTATGTATCAGACTTGAAAATAGTTGAGACCAATTGCTGAACATATCTGGATATTATAAAATGCAGTTATGTAGTGGAGTTCTTATTTCCATACCTCGTCGGAGTTAGCTCGGGCCAGTGACTTTAAATTTATAATTATTATCTCACTTTTTCTTAAAAAAATATTTTTTGTCTAAGTATTAGATATATAGTAGAGTGTTTAATAATATAGTGTTAGGATTCTGGTTAGTTTAGTTTGCTAGATCTGTTAAATAATTACTTTTTCTTCAGGCCTTTGGCCTTTCTTTGGGCGTGACAGGGCTCTGTCAGCTGTTTTCTGTGTATGTTTTTCTTATATGCATATATGTATATATATATATATATATATATATGTATATATATATATATATATATATATATATATATATATATATATATATATATATATACAGTTAGAGTGGTACTTTATATATATATTTCTTAGCTAATAGTAGTAAAGTTTATTGGACATTTAAAAACTCTATATTTAGCGTGATTTAGTAGATTGTTAAGATATATACAGGTATATCTAAGGTTTGTTGTTGCTATTGTTAAACCATGTCTGAAAAGCAAAAATCAGGGTTTAAACGGTGTGAGTGTGGTCAGAAGATGTCTGTTACAGACAATCACTCCACCTGCGTTTACTGCTTAGGCTCGGTACACCTACAAGAGGTGTGCTGTATCTGCCATTCCTTTAGCGCCAGGGTCCTCCTGGAAAGGCGCAGGAAATTGGAGGATAGAGGACTCCTAAAGGCTGAATTTCAGGCTTCTTTAGATAAGGCTGACACCTCTTCCAAGGCTTTGAAGGGGTCGAAGTCTTCCAAAGGATCCTTGGAGCCCAAGTCATCAGCACCGTGTTCCTCTAGCATGGTCCGTACATCGGCTTCACAGTCCTTGAAGCCGTATATCGAGTCCTTGCCTCGGGGTCCAGTTGTGGAACCGATATTAAAGACCCCTCAGTCTCCAATCCTTCAATCGGTTCCATCTTCGGCCCCTTCGACCCATCCCTCGACTCATTCTTCCAGGCTCTCCGACGTGGATCTGGACCGAGTGGTTAAGAGGCTCTTAGAGAACCCGGCCCTGGCCAAAATGCTATCTGCTTCGAGCCACTCGGCTTCGAAGCCTGAAATTCCACCCATGGCTTCTCCACCACCTCCTCCGATGCCAGTCGAGCGTACGGAGCTGGGTCAGATGGAACCGATATTGGTAGAATCCTTGGAACCGAGGTTTGATCCTCCTCCCTCGGCTACATCAACCTTGATCTCCTCGGTTCCGACCGAGGAATCTCAGGGCCGACAGTCCCTCGCCAGCTCCGGGGTGGAGAGTCGAAACAATACTTCGGTTCCGACTCTTCCACTTGGGGCTTCGGCGCAGGTGGCCTCGACTCCGTCCTCTGGATTGGAGCGGAGGGTCTCTATCCGAGGATTGCTGCCGGTCTCTTCGAAGCTGACTGACTTCTCTGACTTGGATTCTGGTGCCTTCGATGCCATGAGGAAGGTCATGGCTGCCAAGACCACTACCTCCTCGGATCTGTCTTCCCCTTCCCCGAAAGGGCCTCGTTCTACCTCTTCCCCGCAGAACCCCCAAAGCGTCGAGATCCAGGGCCTCAGGTATCCCCATTGGGTGGCCTCACCTCTCCAGGAACTTCACCAGATGCCCCCACCGATGAAGTCCCTAGGAAGATATTGTGCAAGAGGAGGCACTTGGATTCCCCACAGGAATCTCTAACATCAGATACCGACTTGGAGGAATCAGAAGGGTCCCCACGGTCCCCCTCAGAAGATGTCTCCTTCGCAGACATATTGGAAATCTTAAGGCAGAGGGGTGATTGGCAGTCCCTTGCCCCTTCTGAGGATGAGTCGGTTCTCCTGAAGGCGTTCGGATCTCAACCATCCACCTCTTGGGTTACGCCTCCCTTCGATGAGCTGATGGAACTGGTTGCTCGAAGGGCATGGGAATCACCTGACTCACTGGAACCGGTCCCACGCAGGCCCAATAAATTTATTACTTCGCCCACTGACAAGGCCTTTCTTACAAAAGGAGTCCCAGTTGATGCCATGGTGGTGGCGGCGGCCACCAAGAAAGAGATGTTGGAAACCTCTTCAGCTGTCCATCCTCCTAATAGAGATTCTAGGACGATGGACAGATATGGGAAACGCATATTTAGTTCTGCGGCATTTTCCATGAGTTTGCTCAACTACCTGACACATTTTACCCGCCTTCAGCGAGATCTCCTAAAAGAGCTGGGAGATACTCTTCAGGGTAATACAGTTGATGCAGTCTCGGAAAAGGTGACTGCACAACTCAACACCCTTAATTCAATAGTAAACTCATCCATGCGACTCATTTCATATGCGGCTGATGGATCGAGTAGGGCAGCAGGTTCAGCGATAGCTCTTCGAAGGTAATCCTGGATGCGCCTTTGTGGAAGCCTTTAAATCTTCATTTGTCAGTACCCCATTTGACTGGTCCGCCTTGTTTGGACCCAAAATTAAGGAGACACTTACTAGGTGTGAACAGGAAGGGAAGACTCTGTCTGCTGCAGGGGTCCATTATATTCTAATCCAAACTGTTTTACTTATCTGTATTAAATTGTACTGTAATTTTGCATGTCAAAGAAACGTGACTATCTGCAATATCATTTGGCAGTTTATTTATGATTCCAACTAACGACGACGCCACTGTGAACTTCCACTGCACAACAATGGACTAATAAAACAAAATGAAAAATGCAGAAACGAGGGGGCTTAAAGCAGAAGAGTATAATTTAATAACAGGTTAGCTCTTTCACATCAGCAATGCTTCTTCAGACCATATATAATGCACTCACTTCATTTATATCTATCTATCTATCTATATATATATATATATATATATATATATATATATATATATATATATATATGCATTCAGTTCATCAATTAAGCAATAATGTAATGTAGTCAAGCTCTTAAAATCAAGTTTATTTATGATTACCTGTGTACCTGAACTCTTTCATTAATCAGAAGACTTGAGTCAAGTATAAATTTAAAAGGAGTTCCAAATGCATGTCACCAGTGGCCCAGTGGTCAGAGCACCAAGATCCAAATATATTTAGAAAAATATTCAGTAGGAAATTCATGTTCCAATTAGAATACAGGAAAATCCCACATGGTATTAATAGGAATTATAATACAGTAATTGACATGAGGTTGAAACACTTTGTACTTTACATAACTGATTGTAGTTTTCTTACTTTATTTACCTTTCCTAAACAAATGGGGTTCATGTTGAAGTTGCACTTAGTTGGAGCATGGGAGTCCTTAGACTGGAAGGAGGTATGACAGATAATTAAGATAAGAAAAATCAGGTGTTAAGCTGATAGTAAGTGTAGTGGGTAGTTGAGGAATGTTACACATTAGTTATAAGAGAAAATAAATTACTAAGATACAGGTTAGGTGGTATATTAGTTTTTGAGAGCTGTTATGATTCTTAATGAGGTGGAAGGACAGAGTAATTTAATTAAGATTTTTGATAGTAAATGAAGGAGGTGATAGGTAGTGAGAGGAGAAACTTAAATTAAATGTTTTTTAGTCTGACTTATGTGGAGAAGCATAGAAAATAACTAAAGGAAGGAGGTGTGGAATTTAATTCTTGTAGATGATTCAGAGTGGGAGACTGAGTTTTTGGTATGACTTAAGCAAAATAAGATTAGTAGAAAGTTGAAATAAGAACAGATGTGAGCAGATAGGTTATGACAGATGGTAGGCAGAATGGGAGAGAGTAGTTTAGTACATATAAAACCTAGTTCTGTAAAGGCGGATTAACACAATTGTGTTAGATTGTTAAAGATATGTAGGATATAGATCACTTGTACATAAAGCAGAGCTGAAATGTGGATGACTGTTCAACCTAAAGTAATAAAATTTGCATGGGGGCACAGTGGTGCAGCATTTAGCATTGTCGCCTCACAGCAAGAGGTTCTCCTGATCGATTCTCGGCTGGAGCGTCTTCTGTGTGGAGTCTGCATGTCCTCACCATCATCCAGTGAAGTCTAAAGCCATGCAGGTAGGTGCATACGTGAATGGATGTGCCCTCTTTGAAGGCTAGACGTCGGGCTGGCAACTCGGCACCGTAAAAATCCACTGCCAATTATTAGCAGACCAGAGTTACGCTGTGGCAACCCCTAACGGGGAAAATCCAAAAGGACCTGGTGGTACTAGCAAAAAAACGGAGGGAGATGATATAAGAAAACAGGAAGGAAGTGACTGAAGGAGAAAATTTCATAGACTGAAAAAATGTGATGCATGTATCAGACTTGAAAATAGTTGAGACCAATTGCTGAACATATCTGGATATTATAAAATGCAGTTATGTAGTGGAGTTCCTGGCTCTGGAGTTGCTACTTTAGAAGTATTGTAAATAGTCACTGGGAATTACTTTGTTTTGATTTTTTTTCAGCAGATTCTTATTGCAAACTTGTATCATAAGAAGGTATCAAGTTGCATATCCAGTGTACCTAACACTTGTAAGAGCTCAAAGGACTGTATTGTTATCTAGATCATGGTAGTCTCACTGAGAGATGTCTGGTGGCAGTAAAATTAAAGGAAGGACAAACATGAATCTGATGTAGACATTATATGTAGTAAGAGCTGTTAAGAGGATTCATTTTTTTTAGCAAAGACCTGTTTAGATTCCATACCTTTTTCTGTTTTAAAACAGTTAAGTATTTAAGTACTATATCACCTTGTATGATAAAAAACACTTTTCCCATGCAAGCCTATGTTGATTTTATGTTGTCCAAAATGCAATTTAATGCTTTAATCACTGAAGTATCCAACAGTTTAGCAGCACCTCTGTTTTCCCTTGCAAAAACTAGCACAAGCCATATTTCGGTGTAAGACTTCTAATTCTCTAGGAACAAAAGACTTGCCAGCAGAGGTGCATAAACTTGTGCTTGCCCAATCACTTCAGTCACTCCTGACTCCTTTCAGAGCAGTGTAAAAGCTGCAAGACCACCACACCTTCACAGAGTATAGTTGCCACCATAGTGCTTTCAAAGTCTGGAGAAGACCTACTGCAGACCTATTACTGTACTAAATGCTGGCTATAAATAATATGCAGTGGCTTCATTCATCGAGATCTAAAGCACCACTTCCATCCTGGGTATAAACAAGTCAATGATAAGGTGGTGAGAACACACACTTGATGGGAAAGAAGTGGAGCCATTACGTTTAGCTGTGAAAGTGGACCATGGAGGGACATGCCTGTGTGTGTCCAATAGGAATTATTGTTGGAGCTGTCTTTTTAACATACGCTCCAGACATATTGAAATACTTGGAAGTGCATGAGACAACAGTTTTGAGCATGACATTAAATAGGAGGTTATTTGAACTCTGTAGTAATTACAATAATATGCAGTCAGTACTGGAAACATAATTCGATTCCTTAACCATTCTGAGTACGAATGTCTTTAAATTTTCTGTCATGAGGTCAGGAAGTATAAAAGTTTCTGTTGCCTTATAAGTGTGTAGGACAAAACTTTTTGACATTAGCTCCATACAGAGAACTTGGAAGGCTAATGGAGATAAACTTCAAATCTGGAGACTGTGTAGTATTTATCTGATGACATCTGCAATGTACTGACATTCTTCACTCACAGAAATTCAACAGTCTTATTACCTTCCTTTGCACAAAGAGCAGGATCAAAACTAGAATTCAGGGCAACAGTCTGGACATTAACAGAAGATATTTTATTGTCCAAATGGGAACAAATTTAAGGAAAGTTTATTGGTCATGTGACTGTTTTGATTTAATTTAGTTTTATATTTTTTTAACTGAATAAGTGGGTAAGTGAACCACAGGGTCACAGGCGCAGCAGCAAATGCTGTCAGTGTGTGTGTGTGTGTGTGTGTGTGTGTGTATTAACATTTTCAAGAAAATATATGTGGAACTTAAGGCCCTTACTTTCAGAGGAATGCTCACATAAAGTATTGTAATATTTTTATTAGCACATTCTAGAATTCTTTGTTGTAGCTTTCTTTGAGTTTTGTCAGCATAAAGTAACTTGCAATTGCTGCATTCTGCAATATTTACTACATAACTGGTGGTACAATTATAGTTAATTCCATTCCCATAATACCTCCATGTCCTTTTGTTAACTGTTAACTTTTGTTATGGACTGTTTAGAGTCTTTAAATGTAAAAAAACACATTTAAATGATGTCCCTCCTTAATCACTGTTGCACTCTTCCTTACTATAATCATACCTTGCCAAGGGTTGCCATACATCCCACCAGCATACCAAAACCTGGGCCCTTCCATACACTGTCCATCAAACATGGGTCCTGTGTCCAAAGCATAAGGTGCATAGGTGATGTAAGAGTACAAAATCCTTAGATATTCTTTGCTACCAGTCCAAATGCAGTGTTTTGTTTTTGGTCTGTAGGTTGTATGCCTTGTTGCAGACTGACAAGCCTCATGCAGATAACTACCCATTTTGTGAACCTTCCTTTTTCTTTTAGTTCTTTTGAGTGTAGTTACATGTCATCTATAAACAGGAAATGCGATTGTGGGTGGCAGATTCCCCATAAGGGCAGACACAATAAGTGACTTTTTTTTGAGGTATGGAACTCAGTCATAAGCAATGTCTTGTTGCCAGATCTTTTTTCTTACGAAGCTGTAGATTCATAGATTAGGACTTTCATAGATTAGTACTAGGCTAACTGCCCTTGTGGGCTATTTTCAGCCTAGCCAATTACCCCATGTGAGAATCAAACCCTGCATCTTGTGTCTGTAAGGTAAACACCTTAACCATTTTGCCAACCTCCCACCCTCATCTTTTCTTCTGTGTCTGTCTCAAAAATCAGCGCCTTAAGCTTTTGTCTCAAGGTATTATGAGTTTGGAATCTTCCTGCATGGATGTCCAGCCTTCTTTGAAGAAGTCATAGAAGCCCCTGCCAGACATCACCAGTGTGTCTGATAAGGAGACCCTGATTTATCCTGTTCCTGCACCCGCCTCCACTATTGAGACCCTGTTGGAGACCTATATGGGGCAGGCTGTTTGTACATCTGCTGGGGGTAAGCCAATATCCATTGCAGACAGGAAAGAAAAACCTTGGCTGGTGATTTAAGAAAGGTCTGAGTGATTCTTCAGATTCTTGTCCAGGAAGAAGTCCTGGATTCTTTAATAGAGATACATCAGGGCTCGGAACCTCCGAGGTTTGTTAGGGGAAGACATCCTGTGTAAAAAGAAGCTGAAAACTGGGAATATTGCTCAGATTGCTAAGGACCCCCAGAAAGAATGACAAGACTTTACCCAAAATCTTAAAGCCATGTTGGCTTTGAAGCCTCCTCAGAGCTTGTCAATCCCTTCTCCTGTTGGCATTCTATCTTCTTCCAGTCCTTTGAAAAGGACTAGGGAGAGGGCTTCTTCACATGAAGGAGATTCAGATTCTGGGTGCCGTCTTTAGCATATTCTTCCCAGATTCATTTGCATCTTGCAGTGGATTCTGATGAAGAGGACTCTCTTTCTCCTGATTCCCCAATAGAGGAACTTTCCTCTGGGGATACCATCCATAAAAATGATGCAACATTTTAAGCTGGAATGCTCTCAGATGCCTGATGTCTAGAAGAGATATTATGAGGTTCTTTAGGTGGATTCCATAGACCTTCTGCAGGGCCTCCTGTTCTCAAAGCCATGTTAGTCACCTTTAGGTCTGCTTCTCAACCTCCTGCATCTAAACAAAACAGGCTGGTTTTAAACTGATGCTCAGAATTTCCTTTCTAAGAATCTCTCTTCAGATCCCTCTGTCATATCTCTTTCAGCTGACAAACCCACTAAGCTTCTTGTTTCACCTAAGGTCTTGCCAACAGAGAAAGATAGCAGAGCCAGACATTCCTAGTTTCAGCTTCAATCCCTTCCACAGGATGTCAAGGCCAAATTGTTAGATGTGCCTCCAGATACTCAAAATTTGTTTGGTTCTGCTGCTGCTGACATATTTAAAGTGTTACAGGATAAATATAAGGTTATGAGAGATCTCAACCAGATTTTCCTTTCCCTGCTTCCTGAGTACCAGAGGAACTATCCTTCTAAAGCAATCCCTTTAGTACATAGACATCAAAGGCAGCCTTTAAAGTGTAAAATACCCTCAAAAAGCACTTTTCCTGAGAAACCAAGTTATGACTCCACGGGGCAAAGGTCTTTCTTTCCTAACATATCTGCTTCCATGTGACTACCTTCCTCTTCCTTTTTGCCATATTCCTCTCTGCCTTTCAATGATTGTCCCAGTCATTTCCCATTTAGCATAGAATTGCTACAGACAAGTGGGTTATGTCCATAATTCACATGGGCTACAGAATGGTGTGGGAATCTCTCCCTTTTCAGGTATTCCTCAGCCTCCTGCTTGCTAATTGCCTCATTTTCCTCCACATATTCAAGGTCTTCTTTCTCAAAGCACTATTCAGCCAGTCCTTTCTTGTTAGAAGGGGAAGGGTTTCTGTTTCAAGATGTTTCTTGTTCCCAGGAAGAAAGGTTTTTGGAGATGTATCTTAGATATTTCCTTTCTCAACACTTTTCTTGAAGTTCCCTCATTCAGAATGTTAACTCTTTAGACTCTATTTCCAGTGTTCCTGCCTCAAGCTTTTCTGGTTTCTGTAGAGATGAAGGATGCTTATCTCCTTATTCCTATGTATCCTATTTCAGGAAGTTTTTTTATGGTTCTCTGTAGCTTCCTTTCAGTATCAGTTCTCTGCTTTGCCAATTGATATTTCTTCAGCTCCAGGAGTATTTATCAAATGAATAGCCCCCCCAAATAGCCTTTTGCATATTTCATGACATTCAGACATTTCCTTACCTGAGTGACCTAATTTATGCTGCTTCTCACCAAGCTCTCCTGCAGGATTTGGAGTTTACAATGTTCATATGCTGTGTAGGCTTCACTTTAAAACTAAAAAAGCCAGTTCTGGTAACATGTTAGGATCTGGTTTTCCTGGGTTGCAGAATTCACACTTTTACTGTGATAGCATTTCTTCCTCTTCCCAAGGTTCCCTCTTTGATAGCTTTCTTTTATTGCCTTCACCCTCTGCAAGAAACCTCAGCAAGAGAGCTCCATTGAGCCCTGGGGCTGATGGTATCCTCTATCTCTATGGAATTTTTGATGGACTCCATATGAAGAAGTTCCAGTAGTATCTGTAAGTAGTTTATAACATTGTCATCCTCTGGGCTTCTAAATTCCTCTCTTGTCTTGCCTAAAAAAGAAATTTCTTTAATAGATCATCCAGCTATTTCTAAATCTATGCCTTCCTTTTCAGCCCCCCCCCCCCCACACACACACACACATTAACTGTATGTAGATGCCTCAGACTTAGCCTGATGGGCTTGTTCCAACAACATCAGGGTCTAGGGAGTTTAGTCTGCTCAGGAAGTGATCAAGCACATCAGTCATAAGGAAATGCAAGCTTTGAGCGCAAATCTTCTGGCCCTTTATTATCTTTGGTCTCCGGGACATTCTGGGTCTTTATGCACAACATCAGTCATGTAGTACATAAGCAAGGGGGGACAAAGTTTTACCTGTTTTGCTGTCTAAGCAAGGGATTTTGCCATTCACTATCATTTTGCTCTGCAGGCAGTCCGTATCTCTTAAGAAAAGAATATAATGGAAGACATTCTGAGCAGATTTAGGACAGATCCTCATAAGTGGATGTCGCACAGAGAGGTTTTCCTGGACATTTATTAATGTGCTACTCCTCAGGTGGATCTGTTTGCCTCCCCTTAGAACAGACAACTCAGCAGGTTCTGTTCCATAGTGCCAAGTCCTCTGGCTTGGAAATTGGACACCTTGCCTTTTTTTGTTGGAGAGGAAGATTATTGTGTGCATTTTCTGTTTTCCTTTGTTGCCAAAGGTCCTTCACAAGATCATGTTGGACAGGCCCAAAATCTTATTGGTGACTCCTTTTTGGCCCAGACAACATTGTTTTCTCCTTCTCTTTCATCTGGCTAGGGGCAATCGTCACAAGTTATCCCACAGGATGGACTTCTTCATGTAGCATACAATTGACTCTGTGGGTGATGGGGTTTTAAATTCTTTCCAGTACTTTTTTCTGAAAATGTGCTTTGGGTTCTACAAGAGGCAGGAAATTTCACTACTAGAAAATCTTATCTAGCTAAATGGAAGAGATTTTCTTCTTGGTGGCACAACAATCAATAGGACCCTCTTACTGTAAGAATTCCTTCTGTTCTTTTCTATCTGTGTGAATTGCTCTGTTCTGGTCTGGATTATGCTTCCATTAAAGCTCATTTGTCAGCCATGTCTGCCTGCCTGTCACTGGATCCACAACTTTATTCTAGATTTGCTGTCAAAACAGTTTGTAAAAGCATTCTTCATGGTAACCCTCCAAGAAAACCCATTTTTCCTTTTGAGGACGTGAAATATGCTCTTGAAATGCTGACCCATCCACCTTTTGAACCAGCATCTACTTCTGCTTTGGAATTGTGTACCTAGAAAACTGTCCTTTTAGTAGATCCAACTTCTGCCAAAAGAATCTCTAAGCTTCAGACTCCTATGAACATTCCTTCTTTTCTAGTTTTCCACAGAGACAGGGTGCCTGTTTGAACTAATCCTACCTTTATGCCTAAGGTTGTCAATGTTGTGTCTCTGAAACAGACTGTCCTTCTTCCCTTTCCCACAAAATAACAGTGAGATGATTCTCCATTCTTTGGATTTACATGGGCAGCTCAAATGCTTATAAGACTAAGGGTATTAGAAAGTCTGAGCAACCTTTTGATGTGAAGTTGTTCTATCTCGTTTTGTTCTTACACGTGGGTCGGAGCCGATCCCTCAGCTCCGAATCGGCCGCTTTTCAAGCTCAGACTCTCAGAGAAGCTCGAGACCTAGTGTATATCCCATGATTCTCTACTGTACATTCAGGGATCTAGTTTGCCGCTGCAATGGATCAACAGCTCGTCGGAGTTAGCTCGGGCCAGTGACTTTAAATTTATAATTATTATCTCACTTTTTCTTAAAAAAATATTTTTTGTCTAAGTATTAGATATATAGTAGAGTGTTTAATAATATAGTGTTAGGATTCTGGTTAGTTTAGTTTGCTAGATCTGTTAAATAATTACTTTTTCTTCAGGCCTTTGGCCTTTCTTTGGGCGTGACAGGGCTCTGTCAGCTGTTTTCTGTGTATGTTTTTCTTATATGCATATATATATATATATATATATATATATATATATACAGTTAGAGTGGTACTTTATATATATATTTCTTAGCTAATAGTAGTAAAGTTTATTGGATATTTAAAAACTCTATATTTAGCGTGATTTAGTAGATTGTTAAGATATATACAGGTATATCTAAGGTTTGTTGTTGCTATTGTTAAACCATGTCTGAAAAGCAAAAATCAGGGTTTAAACGGTGTGAGTGTGGTCAGAAGATGTCTGTTACAGACAATCACTCCACCTGCATTTACTGCTTAGGCTCGGTACACCTACAAGAGGTGTGCTCTATCTGCCATTCCTTTAGCGCCAGGGTCCTCCTGGAAAGGCGCAGGAAATTGGAGGATAGAGGACTCCTAAAGGCTGAATTTCAGGCTTCTTTAGATAAGGCTGACACCTCTTCCAAGGCTTCGAAGGGGTCGAAGTCTTCCAAAGGATCCTTGGAGCCCAAGTCATCAGCACCGAGTTCCTCTAGCATGGTCCGTGCATCGGCTCCACAGTCCTTGAAGCCGTATATCGAGTCCTTGCCTCGGGGTCCAGTTGTGGAACCGATATTAAAGACCCCTCAGTCTCCAATCCTTCAATCGGTTCCATCTTCGGCCCCTTCGACCCATCCCTCGACTCATTCTTCCAGGCTCTCCGACGTGGATCTGGACCGAGTAGTTAAGAGGCTCTTAGAGAACCCGGCCCTGGCCAAAATGCTATCTGCTTCGAGCCACTCGGCTTCGAGGCCTGAAATTCCACCCATGGCTTCTCCACCACCTCCTCCGATGCCAGTCGAGCGTTGGGAGCCAGGTCAGATGGAACCGATATTGGTAGAATCCTTGGAGCCGAGGTTTGATCCTCCTACCTCGGCTCCATCAACCTTGATCTCCTCGGTTCCGACCGAGGAATCTCAGGGCCGACAGTCCCTCGCCGGCTCCGGGGTGGAGAGTCGAAACAATACTTCGGTTCCGACTCTTCCACTTGGGGCTTCGGCGCAGGTGGCCTCGACTCCGTCCTCTGGATTGGAGCGGAGGGTCTCTATCCGAGGATTGCTGCCGGTCTCTTCGGAGCTGACTGACTTCTCTGACTTGGATTCTGGTGCCTTCGATGCCATGAGGAAGGTCATGGCTGCCAATACCACTACCTCCTCGGATCTGTCTTCCCCTTCCCCGAAAGGGCCTCGTTCTACCTCTTCCCCGCAGATCCCCCAAAGCGTCGAGATCCAGGGCCTCAGGTATCCCCATTGGGTGGCCTCACCTCTCCAGGAACTTCACCAGATGCCCCCACCGATGAAGTCCCTAGGAAGATATTGTGCAAGAGGAGGCACTTGGATTCCCCACAGGAATCTCTAACATCAGATACCGACTTGGAGGAATCAGAAGGGTCCCCACGGTCCCCCTCAGAAGATGTCTCCTTCGCAGACATATTGGAAATCTTAAGGCAGAGGGGTGATTGGCAGTCCCTTGCCCCTTCTGAGGATGAGTCTGTTCTCCTGAAGGCGTTCGGATCTCAACCATCCACCTCTTGGGTTATGCCTCCCTTCGATGAGCTGATGGAACTGGTTGCTCGAAGGGCATGGGAATCACCTGACTCAGTGGAACCGGTCCCACGCAGGCCCAATAAATTTATTACTTCCCCCACTGACAAGGCCTTTCTTACAAAAGGAGTCCCAGTTGATGCCATGGTGGTGGCGGCGGCCACCAAGAAAGAGATGTTGGAAACCTCTTCAGCTGTCCATCCTCCTAATAGAGATTCTAGGACGATGGACAGATATGGGAAACGCATATTTAGTTCTGCGGCATTTTCCATGAGTTCGCTCAACTACCTGACACATTTTACCCGTCTTCAGCGAGATCTCCTAAAAGAGCTGGGAGATACTCTTCAGGGTAATACAGCTGATGCAGTCTCGGAAAAGGTGACTGCACAACTCAACACCCTTAATTCAATAGTAAACTCATCCATGTGACTCATTTCATATGCGACTGATGGATCGAGTAGGGCAGCAGGTTCAGCGATGGCTCTTCGAAGGTAATCCTGGATGCGCCTTTGTGGAAGCCTTTAAATCTTCATTTGTCAGTACCCCATTCGACTGGTCCGCCTTGTTTGGACCCAAAATTAAGGAGACACTTACTAGGTGTGAACAGGAAGGGAAGACTCTGTCTGCTGCAGGGGTCCGTTTTTCCACTCCAACCAGACCGTACCCCAAAGGGCAACGAAGTGGAAAAATGTGGTTCTGAAAACCTCAGGCAGCTTTCCAGAACACACCTACCGATACCCCCTCTAGAGGCAGAGGAGGGGGCAGAAATAGAAGATGCCATACAAACGGCAGAGGCGGTCTGCAGAACCAGGACGACAGGGATAAGTTCTCTGGTAAGTTCTATCAGCGTTCCTGAAAGGAAGCCCTGCTGTCCTACTCTGGAGGCAGTTGGGGGTCGCTTGGCTTTATACCCAGACACCTGGCTAAATATTACAACGGACTCTTGGGTAAAAAGCGTCATTGCCAAAGGTTATTTCATCCCCTTTATAAAAACCCCACCTTTATGTTCAAGGATCCCAGACTTACCACCCAGTCTGAGAAAGTTAGCAGCCATAGAAATCTAAAAGCTGCTGGACAAAAGAGTCATCCAGCCAGTCCCGGCGGACCAAATAGGATCCGGAACTTACTCAAGGTTCTTTTTAGTTCCAAAGAAAACAGGGGACTGGAGGCCCATACTAGACCTCAGCAAACTCAACACCTTCATCAAGAAGGAAGAGTTCCAGATGGTCATGCTGCAGTCGATTCTCCCGTTCCTGGCAACGGGCGATTGGATGTGCTCTATAGATCTCAAGGATTCTTACTACCACATCAAAATGGACAGATCATCCAGAGATCACCTGCGTTTCCGGCTGGGGGCCAGTCATTATCAATTCAGAGCCCTGCCCTTTGGTCTCACCACAGCCCCTAGGGTGTTCACCAAATGTATGGCAGTGGTCATGGCTCACCTTAGATGGTTGGGATTCTGGGTGTTTCCATATCTGGACGACTGGCTCCTCACCGCCACCTCCAGGCATCAACTAATCCTAGCAAGAGACTACACCATACACCTTTGCTCCCAGTTGGGTATTACCCTCAATTTCAAAAACTTCTGCGCTATCGCCCTCGCAGCATATTACATTTATAGGGGCAGAACTAGACACCGTCAACGCAAGAATCAGGTTGCCCCAATCAAGAATCACAACACTAAAAGATCAATTATCCAGGCTCTTAGCCCGCAACAAAGCTCCAGCGTCCCAAATACTACAGCTTTTAGGCACAATGGCAGCCACTTTGATAGCAGTCCCGTTAGGCCGCATGCACATGCAAATTCTCCAGTGGTTACTTTTCGCGCAATGGTCGTACCAGCAACTACCCATGTCACACGAGATCTGATTAACCAGTCTTTGCAAGAAAGACCTCAGCTGGTGGTTGCACAGCGACCAAGTAATAATAGGACGTCCCTTCATTCTTTCCCAACCGACAGCCACAGTGACCACGGATGCTTCCGTGATAGGGTGGGGGGGGCTATTTCAGGGAAAGACTGTCCAAGGCACTTGGTCAAACATGGAAACGCACCTGCATATAAATGTCTTAGAGCTGAGAGTGGTGTTCTTAGCGTTGCAACACTTTCACGACTCTCTTCCTCCAGGCACAATTGCGATCCAGACAGACAACATGTCGGTTGGCTGGTACATCAACAAACAAGAGGGAACCAGATCGTACCCTTTATGCCGGGCGGCCCTAAGGATTTGGCAATGGGCTGTATCCACTGGACGCTTTCTGATAGCAACGCACATCCCGGGGACATCCAACGTGATAGCGGACAAACTAAGTAGAGCCATGCTGTTGCCTCACGAGTGGTCTCTCAATCAACAAGTAGCGGAAAACATTTTCCGCAGATGGGGCCAGCCTTGCTGCGACCTATTTGCGTCTCCGATGAATGCCAAATGCAGCATCTACTTTGCCCTTTATCCCCCACCGGGGAAAGAACCGAGGGATGCGCTCGTACACAATTGGCCCCCGGGTCTCCTATATGCTTTTCCGCCAATACCTCTAATTCCCAAATCCATGCAGAAAGCCAAAAGTCTGGGAAGGACTGTAATTTTAATAGCCCCAACTTGGCCTCGGCAGATTTGGTTTCCCTTCCTGCGGAAATATCAACTGGAAGAACCATGGATCTTGGACCCAGTGCCGGATCTTCTGACTCATTCGTCGGGAGTTCTCCATCCCTCCCTCCCGTCCCTGAAACTGACAGCTTGGCTGCTCTGATTTCCACACTAGCCAGGTCACATGAGTTGTCTTCTGTGGTCCAACATATTATAGTTTCATCTCATAAGCTTTCTACCAGGAAACTATATAACAGCAAATGGAAACGCTTCATTCACTGGGCTTCTCAACACGACACGGACCCTTATGTACCACCTATCCATATCATTTTAGACTTCTTGTCGTCGTTGTTCCATGATGGCGCAGCTGCTGCCACCATTAGAGTTCAATTGGCTGCTATCTCAAACTTCCATGTAGGCTTCAACGGCTCTAACATGATGTCGCATAGGCTTTGTAAAGCATTCTTAAAAGGGACCCATCATCTCAGGCCACCTATTAGGCATCCTATCTATCCCTGGAATTTGAATCTGGTTTTATCCCAACTGATGCTTGCCCCCTTTGAACCTGCTTCATCTTGTCATTTAAAGTTTTTGTTTTGGAAAACCTTATTCCTGGTAGCCATTACGTCTGCATGCAGGCTCTCCGAACTTCAAGCCTTGTCCTTCAAACCCCCATATTTGATTTTTCATCCTGATAGGGTGTCCCTCAGGACAAATCCTACCTTTCTTCCCAAGATCTCTTCCGAAAGTAATTTGAATCAGTCCATTGAGCTCCCAACCTTCTTCAAACACCATACCAACAAACTGGAATATATGTTCCACAAGCTTGATGTACATAGACAGCTGAGGTATCTCGATAGAACTAAGGAATGTGATAGTGTTCAATCTCGACGTTTGTTCTTACACATGGGTTCGGAGCCGATCCTCGCCCGCCTCTTGCAAGCTCTGCATCGAGAAGAAGGTCGAGACAATCTAATACGCACAATCCGGCTCCGGCTTTACCTCAGAGCTAGTTTGGCGCTGCTGCATTGGAGCTAGCTCGAGGGTTTTCTAAGCTAAGATATAACTTTTTGTTGTATTTTATTGAGAATTTTATTTAACTTAATATTGTCAGTATTACCTTGTGTGATTGTGTTGTGGTTCCGTAGTTCTTTGGTACCGTTAACCCTTTTATCGGTATTTTTGTACCGCCTACACCCTTACCATATACTACTATATTGAGTCAAATTTACCTGATTGTGACTAACCGGATTTGACATTTACCTGATTGTGACATTTACCTAATTGTGACTATTTTTCCCGGATTTAACTGTGTATTTGTTTCTAGACTTGTTTATTACCTACAATGTCTGAGAAGGCAAAGTCTGGTTTCAAGTGTTGTCAGTGTGGCCAAAAAATGTCGGTCACTGACAACCATAGTTCCTGTGTCTACTGCCTTGGCCCTCTCCACTTACAAGAGGATTGCTCCATTTGTCACTCTTTCAGTGGGAGGGTCATGACAGATAGGCGCAGGAAACTAATGGACAGGGTCTTTGAAACCAGCTTTCCAAGAGGCTTTGGATGCTTCTGACCAGGCATCAAGTCCTCTAAGGAATCGAAGACATCGGAGCCCAAGTCATCGGCCCGAGCTCTTCTTCAAAGGTTAGATCACCGGTTCCACAGACTTCGGGCCGAGTGTTCAACTGGTGTCGGTTCCTGAGCCTCGAGTCTTGGAACCGGTGATGGAGCTCCCTCCTTCGCCATATTGAGGTCGGCTCCGTCTTCGTTCCTTCGACCCTCCTCTAAACTTTCGGATGTCGATGTGGATCGTGGTGCAGAAGCTGCTGGAGCATTCGCCCTCTAAACTTATTTCGGTTTCCACCCAGCTGGTGTCGAAACTTGAAGGCCTTCCTGTATCTCCATCCATTCCTCCTCCGAGACCGATTCAGTCTTTGGAGCCGGAAGAGGCTGATCTGCTGATTGTGGAGCCCTCGGGTCCAGAACCGCCTTTCTCGGTCTGTTCCCCTCAGAGTCTCGGAGCCGACGGTCTGTTCTTGGTTCGGCCGAGTCGAACCGACGTGTCGGTTCCGACTCTCCTCGGGCCTCGCACGGATCGATTTCGATGCCTTCGTGCCCGTGGGGGATTCTTCCCATTTCTTCGAGCCGAGATTCTTCGATGCGGGACCCGGGAGCGTTCGACCTGATGAGGAAGGTGTTGTCTACCCAGACAACCACATCAGTGGAAGCAGATTCTCCTCCCATAAAGGGCCTTTGTCTTCATCTGCACCCACGGCCACATCCAAGCGCCGGGCACCAGTGTCTCAGCCACCCCTGGAGGTGCCCCTCTTCCTCCGAGGCTTCTTCGGATGCTCCCACGAGGAAGTCCCTAGGAAGAGACTGTGTAAGAGGAGACACTTGGATTCTCCACAAGAATCCATAACATCTGATACTGACTTAGATGAGTCAGAAGGGTCCCCTAAGTCACCTTCAGAAGATGTCTCTTTTCAGACATTTTGGAGATCCTGAAACAGAGAGGTGACTGGCAGTCCCTTCCCCTTCTGAGGATGAGTCAGTTCTGCTGAAGGCATTTGGTGCTCGCCTTCCTCCTCCTGGGTCACTCCGCCTCTAATGGAACTTATTGCTCGGGAGGCTCCTGACACAGTGGAACCTGTTCCTAGGAAACCAACAAGTACATCACAGCACCTCAGGATAAGTCCTACCTTACTAAAGGAGTTCCAGTACGCTATGGTGGTGGCTGCAGCCACGAAAAAGGAGATGTCGGAGTCTTCTTCTGTCTATCCGCCTAATAAAGATTCTAGGATGATGGATAGATATGGGAAGCGATTTTTAGTTCAGCTTTTCCATGCGGTCCCTGAACTATTTGACCCATTTTACACGCCTGCAGAGGGATCTAGTCAAAGAGTTGGGAGATACCTCCAGGGTTCTACAGATGCAGCTGTCTCAGAGAAAGTGACAGCAACTTAATACCCTAACATCGATTGTTAACTCGTCCATGAGGCTGATTTCACGCAGCCGGTTCGAGTAGGGCAGCAGCTTCAGCGATTGCTCTTCAGACAATCCTGGATGCGCCTTTGTTTATTGAAGCCTTCAAGTCTTCCTTTACAAACGCCCCATTTGACGGTGCCACTCTTTTGGCCCCAAGGTAAAGGAGACCCTTACCCGTGTGAACAAGAGGGAAAGACTCTGTCTGCTGTCGGAGTCCGCTTTTCCACCCCAACCAGACCATACCCCAAAGGGCAATGCGGTGGGAAAATGTGGTTTCGAAACAAAATCAAGGGTCTTTCCGGCACACAGGGTGATGCCCTCTAGAAGCAGAGGAGGGGCAGAGGTGGAAGACGCCTTGGTGGCAGAGGGGTCCGCAACATCAAGGTGACAGGGATACACTCCTGGTAAACCTTTCCAGCACTCCTGAGAGGAGGCCCGACTGTCCTGCTCTGGAGGCAGTCGGGGTCTTAGCCTTTACCCTCAGGCCTGGCAAGATATAACTACAGACAATTGGGTAAAAGCGAGTTACCAGAGGTTACACCATACCCTTTCTATCCTATCCCATTCCAAAGAAAAGACTCCCAGATGTAGAGCCAGCAGCTTTAGAAATTTCAAAGTTGTTAGACAAAGAGTCATCCAGCCAGTCCCAGCGGACCAGCAAGGATTCGGGACTTACTCAAGGTTCTTTTAGTTCCAAAGAAAACAGGGACTGGAGGCCCATTCTAGACCTGAGTTACCTCAATACTTTAAGAAAGAAAAGTTCAATGGTCACGCTTCAGTCGATCCTTCCATTTCTACAGAAGGACGAGTGGATGTGCTCAATAGATCTAGAGGATGCATACTACCACATCAAAATGGCCAGGGCATCCAGAGATCATTTGCGCCCGGCTGGGAGCCAGTCACTTTCGGTGCCCTGCCCTTTGGTCTGACCTCAGCCCCCAGGGTCTTCACCAAATGCATGGCAGTGGTAGCGTCTCACTTGAGACGTCAGGGATTCCAGGTATTTCCGTATCTGGACGACTGGCTCCTTTCAGCCACCACCCGGTGTCAACTACTGCAGGCCAGAGACTATGTTCTTCAACTGTGTGTTCACCTAGGGATCTCCGTAAATTTCGGAAAATCCTTACTTCAGCCATCACAAAATATCTTGTTCATAGGAGCAGAGTTAAACACACGCAATTAATTCTGAGGCTTCCCCAGAAAGGATAGTATCGCTGCAGACTCACATACGCCTTCTACTCTTGTCAAGGAAATCTCCTGCAAAACTAGTTCTGAAGGTTGGGCCTCATGTCAGCCTCCTTATTGCAATTCCCTGGGAAGGCTGCACATGAGAGTTCTACAATGGCTACTGTTTGCTCAATGGTCATTTCAACAGCTACCTCTAACACACGAGATTCTCATAACAAAGACTTGCAAACAGACCTAAACTGGTGGCTCCAAACGCAACCTTTCCAGGAGGCCGTTTGTGCTACCCACGCCACAGTTACGGTGACCACGGACGCCTCCCTGATAGGGTGGGGGCATCTTTCAGGGACAGACAGTCCAAGGCGAATGGACCAATTTGGAGTACAATCTGCACATCAATGTACTAGAGTTGAGGGCAGTGTTTCTAGCGTTGCAACACTTTGCTCCCTTCTTCCTCTAGGGACTATTGCAGTTCAGACGGACAACATGTCGGTAGTCTGGTACATAAACAAACAAGGGGAACCAGGTCCTATCAACTATGCAGAGAGGCCATGAGAATTTGGCAGTGGGCAGAGTCCACGGTCGCTTTCTAATAGCAACGCATCCCGGGTCATCCAACGCCATAGCCGACAAGCTGAGCAGAGCAATTCTGCTACCGCACGAGTGGTCTCTGAAACAGTCAGTGGCGAAAGGATTTTTCGCATGGGGCCAGCCTTCCTGCGACCTGTTTATGCCTCCAATGAACGCCAAATGCAGGAGCTACTTTGCCCTATTACCTCCAGGGAAGTCCCCAGGGATGCACTGGTTTACGATTGGCCCCGGACTCCTGCACGCATTTCCTCCATTTCCTCTGATACCAAATTTCTCCAGAAAGCCAGGAACCTTCACAGGACGATAATTCTCATTGCTCCATTCTGGCCTCATCAAATTTGGTTTCCTCCTGAAAATTCACTGCATTCTGGGACCCTGGATTCTGGACCCAGAGCCGGATCTGTTGACTCACCAGGGGTTCCCATCCCGCCTCTGTCACTCCATCTAGCAGCTTGGCTGCTCCAATTCCCAACTTAGCCAGGTCTGATCTCTTGTCACCAGCAGTCCAGAATATATTAGTGGCTTCGCATAAGGCTTCCACTACTAAAACATATACTAGCAATGGAAACGGTTTGTATTCTGGGCAATACACACCACGCTGATCCCTTTACAGCTCCTTTGAATAAGATTTTAGAGTTCTTGACAGACTTATTTCATCAGGGTGCTTCTCCTGCTACTCTAAGAGTTCAATTGGCTGCCATTTCAATTTCCATGTGGAAGAGTGTGGAGCTCCTATCATGGCTCACAGACTTTGTAAAGCCTTCTTAAAAGGAGTTTTTCATATTAGACCTCCGGTCAGATCTCCTATCTCACCTTGGAGTCTAAACTTGTTACTATCTAAATTAATGTTGAGAACCTGCCTCTTCTTGCCCATTAAAATTTTTGTCCTGGAAAACTCTCTTCTGGTAGCCATTACTTCTGCTAGACGAGTGTCTGAACTTCAGGCTCTCCATCAAGCACCCTTATCTAATCTTTCACTCTGACAGAGTTTCTCTTCACTAATTCATCCTTCCTCCCTAAAGTGTGTTCTATTAACAACATTAATCAGTCCATTGAATTACCCACTTTCTTCAAAACCACTCCAACAAAATGGAGTATATGTTGCACAAATTGGATGTTCACAGACAGCTAAGGTTTTATTTGGATAGAACAAAAGATCACAGGAAAACAGATCAACTCTTTGTGGCTTTTGCTGATAGCAGGAAAGGACTTGCAGTTACCAAAGAACTCTTTCAAAGTGGTTAACTGATTGTATAATCTATGTATACGATTCTGCAAATCAACCCCTTCTAAACAAACCCAAGGGACATTCCACAAGATCAATATCTACGCCTTTGGCTCATGCAGCTCGCCTACCTCTGGATGCTATTTCAGCGGCTGCTACCTGGTCTAAGCCACATACATTTATTTCTCATTATAAAGTAGATAAGGTTTCTAGGGACAGAGCAACCTTTGGTTCCACTGTGCTCAAGAACGCCCTCCCGTGAGTTCCTCAGGATTTAGGAGCTAGGACGCTACCCATGTGTAAGAACAAACGGCGAGATTGAACACTATCACATATAGAAGTTATGTACTTACCATAACGCTCCATGTGGAGTGTTCATCTCGCTTTGTTCTTACAGTCCCACCCTCCCACCCTTAGGAAGAACGTTTTGATGCCTGGCCAGAAGCATTTTTGCTACTGTCTTTATTCTCTGTACATAGTTGGTATACACATATACTTATATGTGTCTGTTATGTATGTATAGATGTATGGCATGAATGTGCTGTTATGTAGATTGGTTTGCTTGCAAACTAGATCTGAGGTAAAGGCAGAGGGGGATTGTGGGTATTAGATTGTCTCGAGCTTCTTCTCGATGCAGAGCTTGCAAGAGGCCGGCATGGAGCCGAGGATCGGCTCCGAACCCATGTGTAAGAACAAAGGCGAGATGAACACTCCACATGGAACGTTATGGTAAGTACATAACTTCTATTTTCAGACAATCGGATCAACTCTTTGTGTCTTATGCAGAAAATAAAAAAGGTGTCTCAGTATCAAAAATCACGTTATCGAAGTGGCTCCCTGATTGCATCAGATTCATTTATGCTTCTACTAATCAGCAATTAGAAACCAACATCAAAGCCCATTCTACATGAGCTGTTTCTACATCATTAGCTCATGCAGCTCGTTTACCTTTAGATACCATCTGTGCAGCTGCCACATGGTCAAAACCTCACACATTTATCACTCATTACAAAGTGGATAAGACCTCCAGGGACAGGGCTACGTTTGGTTCCACTGTGCTCAGGAATGTTCTCCCGTGAGCCACGCAGGGTTAGGGTGCTTGGGATGCTACCCACGTGTAAGAACAAAACGGTGAGATAGAACAACTTCACATAAAGAAGTTATGTCCTTACCATAACGTTCCATGTGAGTTGTTCATCTCGCCTTTTGTTCTTACATTCCCACCTACCTTCCCCCTCCAGTCGAGGAGATGGTTACCTTGGAGGATTCGTTCAGTTGTCAGTCTGTTTTATACATTCCTACTCTTCTTGTTTCCTTCCACTCTTATAGTTATCTAAGCAGGTAGACTCCTTAGTCTTATTCTGTCGGTAGGCTGTCTTGGTTGCAGCATACTAGATCTGGGGATGTACAGTAGAGCATCATGGGATATACACTAGGTCTCAAGCTTCTCTGAGAGTCTGAGCTTGAAAAGCGGCCGATTCTCGGCTCCGACCCACGTGTAAGAACAAAAGGCGAGATGAACAACTCACATGGAACGTTATGGTAAGGACATAACTTCTTTTTTCCTTTCAGGACAAGAAATTGGGTTTGTCAGTTTCCATGCAAACCATTTATGCTCAGATTTCTGTAGCTATTTTCTTTTGTTACTCTTTTCATGGGAAACAGCATCATACTTCAGTTTGAGCTCATTCTACTAGGGCAGTTGCCTTTTCTGGAACTTCCTGTATGGGTCTTGATGCTAGATCCAAAATGGAGTTGCTACTTGGTCTTTTGTGCATATTTCTTCCAAGCACTACAAGTTAGATGTATTTTCAAGGACCAGAGCTGATTTTGTTAGGTCCATCCTCTATGCTTTTTTTGAGGATTCCTCAGTTCCTTCTTCTGCCACCCATTCTTTACAGTAGCTTTAGTACTCTCCTTGTAGTATGGAACACTATGACAGTGATTAAGGAAGGACATAATACAGTTGTGTATGAACTTACCTTAACAGTAGATGTCCTACTTATCAATGTTTCAGTATTCCGTCCTACCCCACTTCCCCCATTGGACTTTCTCTTTTTTCTTCTGGACGAGAGGACTTTTCTTTTTTTTCTGAATGTACATGTACCATGTTTTATTCCTCCTCTACTTCTGTTCTTCTGGAAAATTGAGTTCTGAGGGTTTTGTATTCTTACATCACTTATATGCCTTAAGCTTTGGATGTTGGACATACATCTCGCATACGGCACATAGTAGGGCCCAGGCTTTGGTATGATAGCGATACATATTATATGTCCATATAGTAAGGAATACTGCAACAGTAGTGAGCAGGACTTCTACTGTTGTGATAAGTTCTTACACAACTGTACTTTACTTTATGCTTACTGAAAGAACCTATATATTCTACGAAGACTTTTCTTCTATTTTCAAGTATGTTTTTCAGGTTCATCCACTGACATTACTTCAGAATTTGCCAGTCTTGCAGATGGATTAAGAACTTGATCTTTATTTAATTGCTAACAGATGTTCCTCGTGTTTCACTGTTGCAGTCATTACATTTGGGTTATCCTGCTGGCAGGGTGCTCTCAGCCGGCCTGAATTTCAAAGTCTTGGGTCCTGCGTTGGTTGCTGTTACCCCTTCCCTGATGTCAGGTCATCAGGGGTATAAAAGATGCAGCCGATGCCATTTTCTTCAGTCTTTCTTGCCACACGATGCCCGAAGCAGAAGCAGTTCGCAAGTGCCGGTCGACCGACTCCTGAGATTTTCGTGTTCGAGTTTCAGATCCGAAGTCTTCATTAAAAGCTAAGTACCCCGTTGGAGAAACTTTTTTCTTGCTCCAGACCGATGTCAGAAAAAGTTAATAATTGTATTTCTTGTGGGAAGCAAATACCTCATAAGGACTTTCATTCTTACTGTATTCCTTGCCTAGGCCCCGACCACGCCGTTTCTAGTTGTCGGTTTTGTGCTAGATTTAACCAGTGCACTATTAAGCGTCGGTACGATTTTGCATTAAGCTATTTTGGACGAAGATTTAATTATACAATATCGTCGGATAGCCATCCGACTACCGGAGTTCACAAAAAACGCAAAGAAAAAGACAGGCAACCGAGGTCCAAAACCGACGACGAAGCTTCTCCTAAGCCAGTCGCCATTTCTCAATGAGGCGCTTTCGCAGCCCCTGACACCTGCTACTTTAGAGTCGCAGGCTGCTACCGACTCCCATGTGGAGTCTGCCAGGCCACTGGAAACTCAAGGTATTGGAGCCTCGGAGACTATTCCCTCAGATGGGTCTGGAGCCGCTGAGCAGGCATCGGCTTCTGAGGGTGTATTCAGACATAAACAATTATACATTCAAATGACTTCAGCTTCAAAGGCAAAGACTAAAGCACCTTTAAAGGCAAAGAAACAAGTTCAACAGCCACATGGACAGGCTTCCATGCTCAAAAAACAGATGCTCAAAATGGCCGAAGACTTAATTACCTTGATCAGGGGTTCCCATCCCCCTCCTGATAAGAGGCCAAGGCAAGAGACAGACTATGAATCTTCAGATCAGGTTTCCATTTCATCTGATTCCTCTTCTGATCAGGAATATTCTCTTCCCCCCTATGAGGACTCTGATGCTGCAGAATCTATTCCTTCAGTTTTCCCTCCTGAGGACTACTCTTTTGGGGAAACCTTGCATACCATGAGGGAGCACTTCCACTGGGAGAGCCAAGATTTTTCAGAATCTAAGAAGAGGCTCAGAGACTTCCTTTTACTACCTTAACACAGGCCTCTAGCTATTCCACCTGTGTTAGACATTGTAGAAGATGTGTTTTCAGAGTCTAGTCTGACCCCTGACTCCTTACCTCCAGCTCCTGTTAAGCCAGACAGATACTACAGGGTTCCTGACTCTCATAAATTCCTTTTCAAAAACCCTGCTGCAGACCCAGAAACTATTTCTCAGGGTTCCAAAGGGGTCAAGGCTTCCACTGCAAAAAACCCTACGCCCCTCTGACAGAGATTCTATGGCACTGGACAGATGGGAAAAAAAGATTTACACATCTGCTACCTTGGCTATAAGGGCCTTAAATTGCCAGTTTCATATGCACAAATATCAGCAATATATCATGACACTGCTTAAACAGAAAATGTTGGTAAATTCTGAATGTGCAGAAAACAAAGAAATGCAGGATTTATTACATGCAGCTGAACAAGTTGGAAAGCATACTTTGCAATGTGGTTTTGATTCTCTGGAGGCCTCCTGCAGGGCCGCTTTTACGGGTTCTGTCATTAGGAGGCATGCTTGGTTAAAGGAACAAAATCTGCCTGATCATGTCAAAGCAAAATTATTAGATGCTCCATTACAGCATGATACCTTGTTTGGTGTTAAGGCAGAAGAGGTGTTAAAGAAAATGGAGGACAAAGCTAAATCTATACAAACGGTCAAGGATTTCTTACAGGTATAGCCACCTAGGTTTAGCAGGCACTGGCCTACAAAGAATTGGTCCTTTCCAGTGTCAGACAGACCTCAAAGGGGCAGATGAGACGCCCTAGAGGCAGATCCCAGCCACAATGATCCTACAGGTCTAACCAGTGGAGTGCTTCTACCTCAAAAAGGTGGAGAAGACAGAGCACAATCATACAGGAAACAGTCCCAATGACTTCCCCCTTCCTGCACCAAGCACTTATCTTCTGGCAGCACCCTTAGGGAGAAAGCTAGCACTTTTTTCTCAAAATTGGCACATTATAACCCAGGACAAATGGGTTGTAGACATAGTGTCACAAGGCTACAAGATTCACTTCCATACCCGGCCAAGGGCAAACGGTTGGCCAGACCTGCCAAAAAATCAATGGGCAGAGGCTCAAAAACAAGTCGCTTCTCTCACGAACATGGGGGCTATTCAACAAGTGCCACAGCAAGAGCAGGGACAAGGATTTTACTCAAGACTGTTCTTGGTACCCAGAAAGGACAAAGCATGGAGACCAATACTGGACCTTATCTATTCTAAACACTTTCCTGGATATACCAAAATTCAAGATGTTGACCTTGCAGCAGCTTCTGCCCATGCTGGGCAGCAAGGTTTGGCTCGTGACTTTAGACCTAAAAGAGGCATACCTGCATGTCCCAATCAGACAATCATGCAGAAGATACCTCAGATTCAAGGCTGGCTCAAAGCATTACCAATTCTCTGCACTGCCCTTTGGCTTATCTACTGCACCCAGGGTCTTCACAAAGTGCCTGGCACCAGTAATTGCTTTCTGCAGACAAAGAGGAATACAAATATATCCTTACTTGGACGACTGCCTCATTCAAGCAGAGAACAAGGATTTTCTACTACAGCATCTGGCATTTGTGAAAAGACTTTTAACATGCCTAGGGTACATAGTCAACAAAAAGCAATCAAAACTAGTACCCTCTCAAGAGATAATATTCCTGGGTGCAAGCTTAAATGCAACTGCCCAGATGGCTTATCTCATGCCAGACAAACAAAGGCAACTGACTACCTATTTCAAGGGAATGGCAACAAGGGCCCAGTTATCTGCAAGAAAAATTCTGCAGGCTTTTGGCTTCATGGCATCCTGCATCCTACTAATTCCATATGCAAGACTGCATATGAGGAAACTTCAATGGTACCTAAAAAGTGTCTGGACACAACATTGCTACAGCCTGGAAACAATGATTACTCTCATTCCCTGCCTGCAACAGGAGTTTCGATGGTGGGCAAAGGCTTGTCACCAAAACAAGGGACAGCCATTCTCACTACCCCCAGCCAGGCAGAACCTTACGACGGATGCATCAGATTATGCCTGGGGGGCCCACATGGCAGAAAGAGACATTCAGGGCACCTGATCCACAAACCAAATGCATCTACATATCAATCAAAAAGAGATGCTAGCTGTTCAAAATGCCCTGACAGCCTTCAAGGACCTAATTCATCCGGGACAACAACTGATAAAGACAGACAACACCACAGTCATGTGGTACATAAACCAGCAGGGGGGCACTCATTCTTATCCCCTGTGCAGACTAGCCATGGCTTTATGGGACACAGCATTGACTTACCAAGTACATCTGCAGACACAATTCCTGCCAGGAAAAGAAAATACTCTGGCAGACGAACTAAGCAGAAACCTCATGGATCCCCATGAGTGGCACCTGGATCCACAAGTCTTCAGCATGATAACAAAGAAATGGGGATGCCCGGATATAGATCTATTTGCCTCTCCTCACAACAGTCAACTAAAAAGTTTCTGCACAAGGACATATCACAGACAAGCATGGAAAGTGGACACCTTATCTTTCAACTGGACAAACCTATCAGTATATGCCTTTCCTCCTCTGCCTCTCCTCCCCAGGGTACTCCTAAAGTTCAGACAGGAGAAACCAAAAATGATTCTGATTGCCCCAGACTGGCTACGCCAGTACTGGTATCCGATCCTAAGGAACTTTTCTCAGTGCCCAGCCTGGACCTTACCTCAAATACCTCATCTACTGTCCCAACAAAACAATCAGATTCTGCACAGCCAACTCAGGACCCTAAACCTGGCAGCATGGCAGATAATGTAGCCATACAAAGCACACCTCTCAGTAAAGCTGTGATATCATAATCTCTTCGATAGCTCAGCTGGTAGAGCGGAGGACTGTAGTGATTGTCCAAGTCATCCTTAGGTCGCTGGTTCAATTCCAGCTTGAAGGAAGATGCCTTTTAGGGGTTGGGAAGGTGGCCAAATGGTTAAGGTGTTTGCCTTACAAACACAAGGTGCAGAGTTTGAGTCTCAGAAGGGATAATTGGCTAGGCTTAAAATGGCTTGCAAGGGCAGTTAGCTTAGTACTAATCTATGAACCTATGAATCTATGATGGATGTCATTTTAGAAGCCAGAAGGCCTAGTACTAAAAAATCCTATGCTGGAAAATGGAAGAGATTTTGTGCTTGGAACCAAGCTCAAGGACCTGATACAGCTGTCCCAAATATTCCTCAGATTTTGCGATACTTAACTGAGATGCTGGACAAAGGCCTATCTTTTTCATCAATTAAAATCCATGCCTCTGCCATTTCGGCTCATTACAATGCAGAGCCACCACTCTTTTCTCATCCTTTATTAAGGCAGTACCTCAGAGGAGCAAAAAATGTAAGGCCTCCAAGGAGAATGCCAATACCTGCATGGGACCTCAATTATGTCTTGGAAAAACTCACCTTACCTCCTTTTGAGCCAGCTGCTACTGCGGATATAAAGTTTTTATCTTGGAAAACAGCTCTGCTCCTAGCAATAACTTCTGCAAGACGAGTGTCAGAGCTACAGGCTCTCATGGCTGTGGAACCCTTTATCATTTTTTATCCAGACAGGGTCTCTCTGAGGACAAACCCTACATTTATGCCTGAGGTGGTATCCAGTATAGCCCTTAACCAAACTATTCATTTGCCAACTTTTTATCCAAATCCACAGAACAAGGGGGAGAAAATTATGCATTCTTTGGATGTACACAGACAACTTAGATTCTACTTGGACAAAACTAAAGTTTTCAGAAGGACAGAACAATTACTAGTGGCATATGCTGCAGGATCACAAGGAAGGGCTATCTCCAAGCAGAATATTTCAAAGTGGATAGGTCACTGCATTCGTTTCTGCTACTCACAGCATGGCAAACCAGTGCCTATGGGCATTAGGCCACATTCAACCAGAGCTGCAGCTACTTTTGCAGCCTTTCTCAGGGGAGTACCAACCAAAGACATTTTAGAGGCTGCTACTTGGAGTTCAGTGCATGCCTTTACAAAACATTACAATCTGCCACTTTACTCTAAATCCAGGGCAGGCTTTGCCACTGCAGTTCTGCAGGGCCTCATAGCTGCTCCTAATGCTGTTTAGCTCCAGCCCCCCAACCATAGCTTTGGGACTCTACCCAAATGTAATGACTGCAACAGTGAAACACGAAGAACATAGTACAGTTGTGTACACTTACCATAAATGTAGATGTTCGAGTGTATTCACTGTTGCAGTCCAGGTTACCCACCCACCATCCCCCTTATTTTTGCTGGAACTTATCTTTACTTCTCTGATCTATACAACCTATGTGAAGTATTTGCTTGTAGATGAAGCTATAGTTTATTTTGGTGCATGTATGTTTTATTTACATATATTTAGCCTACCTTTTTGGGGGCACCTGACATCTGGGGCAAGAAAAACTGAAGAAAATGGCGTCGGCTGCATCTTTTATACCCCTGACGACCTGACGTCAGGGAAGGTGCGACAGCAACTGACACAGGACCTAAGAAGTTGGAATTCAGGCCGGCTGAGGGCAACCTGCCAGCAGGATAACCCAAATGTAATGACTGCAACAGTGAATACACTCGAACATCTACATTTATGGTAAATGTACACAACTGTACTTTTCTTTTGAGTACATTTTTCTGTCTTTTAGAAAAATGTAAAACTCCTTTGTTTGGAAATTCTGATCTAGCAAAATGGAATTTATCTATTTCTTACCATGCTGAAGGCCTTCACCTTTCTTCTTCTAAAACTTTTTTTTGTAACTCATATTATACAATACTGTTTCAAATTAGTTTGTCATTTTTATGTTTGTTTACCAGTTAAACACTCTAACTTGTCATATTACAGCTAAATGGTTTCTTAGTGATCACTTTTACCTCTTGCTCCACAGGAAATTCTTTCTGTGGAATTTAACAATTTTACACCTTTTGAGTCCATATTGTATTGGGAGTTTAAAGAGTTTTTCTTGGAATTTTTTTATTTTGGAAGTAGCTGCTCTAAGCAAAAGGATTTTTGGGTTGTGGACCAAGAATATAAGCAATCCTGTGTTATTTTTCACAAGAAACAAAGCTACTGCTTCTATTTTATATATATAGCTACCAAGATTCCAGTTTTCCTTCCATAATGGAAAAATAAGGTTTAAAAAAGTCTTCACACTTTTTATGCCTGTGGCCAGTGTGGATATTTTACATGAAGGCAAAGGTTGTCAGACTATCTGTTTCATTTCCAAACTCTAGTTTTTCATTTGGTTAAGAAATTGCATTTCTTTTGTAGTTAAACCTTACTTTGTTAGGATGATATGTACTACAGCTGCTTTCTTTGGGAATGTGAAGATATGATGTGGACTTCTGTTCACTTATTTATAAAACATTGCAGACTAGAGTACCAGTCCAGAACAAGGTCAGATTTTTGCTATATTTTCCCACATTTCTTGTTTCATTTGAGCTTTTCTGTCTTTAAGGTTAATTTGGTGCACTTCCTGGTAGTCTAATGCTGACATACAGTGAACCATGTTTATGTTGATGACGACAGTACAGATGTATTAAGCACTCATGGGTTGATGGGTTATATCACGCCAGCAGAATTTGACCCATCTTAGGCTTAGCCAACAGTCATATACAGGAAGGACTCCTAAAGGTTAATTCTTAAATAATATAGATGACTGCCGTTATATGATCACTGTTCCAGCTTTCTCCAATATTGTTGTTATAGATACAGTTTTATTGTATTGTTAAGAATGAATATAAGGAAATGTGCATGCTCATGTATTCATAGAGATTACAAGGTAGAGTCAGTCCATATAGCACCTTGCCGTTGACCATCCTCATTTGGTACCTCCTGCCTCCAGGAGGACAAAACGGGTCAGAATAAGGAGAAATTTATGGGTGCCCATCGAGCTGACAAAATTTACTGTAAAGGAAATGATGTTATCACTGTTTTATAGGTAATGAAAGATTATTCCAGAGACGAGAAACATGTTGAATAATAAATATATCCCTCTACAATGTCTTATTTATTTGTTGCTGGAGATTCAAGTCATTACTTCAGTTGTTTGTGAAATATGGTTTTGGAAGTGTAGGAGATCAGGGAAGGTGGATTCTTAGCAGCACTGACTGCTAGATGGAAGGTGTCTTGTAGAAGTGTGTGGATCTTGCAGCATTTGTTTAGAGGTAATTGGATCACTAACAAGAACGGATACCCCCATCACCACCACCACAGTTTGGCAGTTCTGAATGCATATTCACTAAAACCAATAACAAGGGTGTGCTGTCTTTAAACTGAAACCAAGTCTCTATTCTAGTGCAAATAAGGGGATGTGTTCAAGTTGCAGGACCTCTAGAGGACCTCTAGATCTGACAGTTTATTATTGAGACTTCTGGCATTGAGCATAGCACCCTTCATGTAGTCTGGATTGGAATTTATTCCAAGCCTTATTGTTAAGTTTAAATATCCATAAGGTGGACTTTGGCATTATGTGAGCAACAAGTGCTTTGGTCAATATTTTGAATCTGTGGAAGGAATGGTGCAGGTCATCCTTATTACTAGGGATGTCAGTTTTCTTGTCAAGCTGAAAGACACCTGATCCCCAGCTATTAAAACCAATTACTTTCTGTTTGTACTTCGTCATCTTTCTAGTTGAGGAAGGATTCCATTCAGGGTCAGAGTCTTTCCTGCATTTGACACATGCATATCAAGCTCCAGTATGTTCAGCACCTCAAGTGATTCACACCCACATGAGTCAACACACTGGGTCATAGTTGTATTTGTCCTCTTGGGGGATACTGTAGAGATCTTGTGATATCATGGATCCTGCCATGGAAAAGGCAGCGGTCACCTTGTCTTTATTAAGCCTAGTGATTATAGAGTAAAGTATATCTTATGATGGATTACCAGTTACTAGAGCATTTCTACTTGGTTGCACAAACGTAGTATTATTAGAAGGTTTGCTGTCCTGACAACTCACTGAATTATTGAGTGTGATGGAATTATGGCAATGGATTGCTGTTGAGGCTCTGTCTTCCTTTTTCCTGGAGGCTTGGGAGTGAATTTTACAGCCGCATCATATGTTAATTTGGTGTTTTCTTGTGGAAGTACGGATGGGTTTCTTTGCTGTGTACTGACTATGTAAGTAAGAGGGTGGCCTCTAGGTTTTATAGATAATTACACCTCTCACAAATCCTGTTATGCTGTTCCAGCAGTACGTAGTTATTGATGAGCATTAGGCAGCTCCTTAGGTCTGCCAGAATATTAAGTACAGTAAGTTAGGAGAGAGGTAAACTAAGCTTCCCTGTGTACCATGTGGGTCGAATTACTGAGGACAAAAATGATATATTGAACTAATTTAGTCAGTAGACAAAGAAAACATATTGGGTAGATAAACCATGCTGTGAATGAGATGTAGTAGTTGAGGCGAAGATGTGTTAGCACTGATATAACAAGTACTTGAGTCTGCAGGAGAAAAGTTATGCAATAAAGTCAAGTCTGAGAGTATAGCTCAACTAGAACTTGATACCACACAGATTCAGTGTAGGGCCAATAGCATGAGGCCATATGAAGGGGCTATGGAGGCCCTCAAAGACTGTTTTGAAAGAACCAACTGGAATGTGTTCAAAGAGGCAGCCACAGTGAATCAGCATCTGAACATTGATGAATACACTGAGGTAGTGATGGCATACATTTCAGACTGTGTTGATGAGGTAACAAATACCATACGTATCACAATAGAGCGAACTGGAAGCCATGGCTCACTCCTAAGGTATATGAGCATCTGAAGAAGAGAAACGCAGCTTACAAGGCTAAGGACAAAGCAGCCCTAAGTGTAGCAAGAGGTAATCTGAGGAGGGCTATAAAGGAGGCTAAGAAGGAGTATGTCAGAAAGGTACAGCGCTACTTTGAACACATGAAGGATGCAAGGAGACTATGACAAGACATACAGGAGATCACAGACTACAAAATCAAGCACAGTGTGATGACAGCATTGAATTCCTGGACAGTTTGAATATCTTCTTTGGTAGATTTGAGGAAAGAAACAACAGATTGGCACTAAAGCTACCCACTGATGAGAAGGATGCAGTACTCAGCCTCAGCACAGAGGAGATAAGTAGAGAGCTAAGGTGAGTGATCCCCAGGAAGGCTGTTGGCCCAGACAACATACTGGGCAAGGTGCTAAAAGGCTGTACTGATCAGGTATGCACAGTGCTTAAGGAAATATTCAGCACGCCTCTTACCATGGCAAAAGTCCCCTCATGCTACAAGGAAACTAACATCATCCCACTACCTAAGAAAACCACTCCCTCCAGCCGTAATGACTACAGACCAATCGCTCTGATATCTACTATTATGAAATGTTTTGAGCGGCTGATCAAAAAGCTTCTTTCATCATGCCTACCTCCTGATTTTGACCCTTTACAGTTTGCATATGCAGTTAACTGATCCACGGCTGATGCCATATCAGTAGTACTACACATCTCCTTTGAGCATTTAGAGGGCAAAGACAACTGTGTAAGGATGCTGTTCATAGACTTCAGCTCTGCATTTAATATGGTGGTACCAATGTAACTGGCACATTTAGTAATCAGTAAACATCTCTTTTTCTGGATCCTGGGCTTCCTGATTGAAAGACCACAAAGGGTGTGTTCAGGTAAGTACACATCAAAGTGCATCACAAATAACACCAGGGTTCCACAGGGGATGTTTTCTCAGCCCACTCTTAGTCACCATCCTGACTTATGACTGCTATGCTAAGCACAAGTCCAACCATATCATCAAGTTTGCTGATGACACCACAGTCGTGGGGCTCATCACAAAGGAGGATGAAAGGATGTAAAGAGAGGAGGTGGCATCTCTGATCAGTTGGTGCAAGGGAACAACCTTGACCTGAATGTCAGCAAGACTAAAGAGATTATCATCAACTTCAGGAAAAGATGAACAAACCACCCAGTGCTAAAGATCAATGGTGAGAGTGTGGGAAGAGTTAAGAGTACAAAATTCCTGAGTGTACACATATCAGAAGATCTCACATGGTTGGGAAACACCAGCCAACTAGTAAATAAAGCGCACCAATGCCTCCACTTTTTAAGAAGGCTGAAAAAAGCTAATCTTACTCCTTATATTCTCTCAACCTTCTATAGAGGTGCAAAAGAGAGCATCCTCACCTGCAAATTCACAGTGTGGTTTGGAAGCTGCACAGTTACAGAAAGGAAGATGCTACAAAGAGTGGTGAGGGTTGCAGAGAAGGTAACCGGTTCCAGTCTTCCATCAATACAACATCTTTATTCTGCAAGAGGCATCCGAAAGGCCACCAAAATAATACAGGACAATACGTATCCTGCACATGGGCTGCTTAAGCATCGGGCATCAGGCTGGAGATATCGCAGCATCCGCTGCAGGACTACAAGATTCAGTAACAGCTTCTACCCTACTGTGATTAGAGTTCTGAACTTGAGCACTAGTCCCAGGGGTCTGGACACATAATAAGTCAATTTTTATTTATTTTTGCAATATATACTTACATATATTCCAAGTAAGTGCAATGTTTATTTATTATATCCATAGTCAGTATTATTTAACTCACTCAAGTGCAGTATTAGAGAAATACCTTAGGCATTTCAATCTGTAGTGTGTTTTGTATTACTTTAAATAGGGTAGTTAATTTAACTCAGGGAAAGGGTATTATTTTCATGTATGAGTGTTGGTAAATGTCTGTGCTCTTTCCTGTGTGTATTGGGAGTAGTATTCTGTTTGTTAGGTATGTTTATTCCTCTACTTGCATGTGTTGTTTCACTTTCCATTGTAATATCAAGAATTGAGTTGATGCAGGAAATTTCATTTAGGCTACACGTGTGTAGTTCTAAATGACAATAAAGTTTACTTTGACTTTGATATGAGGCAGTATATAAAGTAAGATGTGAGAGTAATACACAACTATAGTTTGTAATCCAAAAAACGAAGCCGCTTTTCAGGCAAAACGATAAAGCCTTAAGCAGAGCAAGCTCTTTTTTTATTTTTCAGTGTAATTAAGTGAATGGTATAAAAGCACTAGTAGTTTGAACAGCCCACATCTGAGGAAGTGATTTGTAAAACAAAAACATATAGTGGAGCGTTAATGTGCTGTGTTTCTGTGGAATAAAGTGAAGTGTGCTGAGCCGTCCGTGGGTTTTTTTCACAGTTTTTCTAAGCTTGCCCTGCTCAGGGCTTCATTGTTTTGCCTGAATAGCTGCTTCGTTTTGTGGATTACAAGTTTTATTTGGAAGCTGCTGTGAATTTTATTTTTTCTTGGTTTCTGATGCAACTATAGATTGTTACAGAACATAGTAACAGTGAAAAAAGAGCAATGCACAAACTGTTTAGGTAAAATAGGATGAGTGCAGAACAGGTAGTAAAAATTGCACGCCATATACTCTAGAATAGCAGCTTCTGGTGGCATCAGTAATACTTTTGGAGACTGGCTTGTATGCTGTACACAGTTTAGGCATACAGTTCAAGGCTTGACTATGATTCTACAAAACACATGCTTCAAAGAATCAGTAGAATTATACCATTCAGTGATTGTTTTTAGGCTTTGTCTGACTTGGCTGCCTATGCTTGGATGCAGCCAGATGTAGTTATGAATAACTACCTTAAGTACAAAATGAAATGTTTATATCAGTAACTGTTAATTTTGGTTGTGAACATGTCAGGGAGTAGCAAGGAGCTATTGTTAACAACAATGAAAATATGAGGTACTGACTTGTGGGCAGCAAATAATTTTATAAACAAAGAGCAACATATAAGGCAGTTTAACCAACCTGTGAGCAAAAAGCATTTCCATTAATAAACACCAGCAGCAGACGCTTGCAGCTCAATGCATCTTGTGCAAAGTTGCACTCCAAGTAACAGCCATACAGACTCTGCAAGGGTGTATAAGAGTGTAGAGAATGTTGCATAACAGTTGTATATATAAACACTTTAAAACAGCCAGTTGCATTTATATAGTGCAGCTTGGCCTGCATAATGCAACAGAATCAAATCCACTTAAAATTGGCCAATCCAGTAGAAGTGTACAGCAAGGAAATGCAGCACAAACAGCATGTCCTGTCGTGTAGCACATCTTAAAAGCTACACTTAAAAACTCAAAGTCAGAAAAAGCCTGAAACCAAGTAGAATGCTCAGAATGCCAGCAATTTTGCTACTCCTACTAGAAAAAAGTGACCTATTGTACTTGACAGTCATTTGACCAGACATTGAGTATAATACCCCTTCCAGTATGTAATTGTGCAAACACTTGTCAAAACTGGAATGATCACAATGCTTTCTCATTAAAATACGTAATGGTCTAAATCATAAAAATTATGCAGACTGTCTCAAGGCCTAGTGCCTCTTCTCAGTATCACACGGGCTACTGAGATGCAACCTATGCCTTGCGTATATAGTTTCAACAAACCTTATTCTGTCAGACCTATTGCATATTTGCAAATCCAGTGGTATCATAAATACCTACTCAAGGGATGCCAAGCTCATTTGCAAAACAAGTAGAATGGGTTGGAGGGATAGGTATATATCACTGAGAATACCACTTCTGTGGAACTATCTTCCACTCCACAGAAAGGAAGGTACTTCTCTTACTCAGTTCAAGCATAATTTTGGATGAATTGCTGGATAACTAGAGTGTCACTGGCACAACAGGTAGCACATCTGCCTTTGATGCAGAAGATTGTGAGTTGTATTCCCACATTAGGTAGATGGACTGCTGACTACAGTTTAAGGGAGGCTGTCCTTTGTATGAGATGTTAAACCAACGTCGCATTTGTCTGCCTGAGTTGGTGACAGCTCAGGCAGACATAAAAGATCCCATATCATGTATCAAAAAGACTAAAAGTTTTTTATTTAATACAGCATAAAAGCATTATTAACATATTTATATATGTGCAAACATTACACACCCACACTTCTGTTTCTTACTGTTTTTCATTTTTCTTATAACATTCTCATTGTTTTTCTCCCATAATTAACCCCCACTCCGTATTCCACAACCATAATCTGATTTTTTTCAATATATCTGCCAAAGGAGATTTCCCATCTACTCTCCTAACATATTCTTTTGTCTTATTCTTATAATATCCATATATAATCATATTCACATATATATGTTTTGTCATTAATATTCTCAAAAAAAAGCTTCATGTAAAAATTGATAGGAATGAAGAATACTGGAATGAAGTGGAAATAACCGGGAGAAACTGGAATGAGTCTGCAATGAATGTCTTTCAGATGGATTCAATAAAGTCTTTGTAGGCTTCGTATGAAGCCTACATGTAGTTTCATTTACATGTTTGTGCAGTGAGCAGCAGCGCTAATTACATATTCATGCCACATACATTTAAACGTAAACTAGCACAGTTTTGTGGCTGGCAACTGTGTTGCTGGCCAGAAAACAGTGTAAAGCAACACAGATAGCAGTAGACATATAGACCTGTTTACCTGTGGGCAAACTAGATCTGCGGGATTGCTTGGAATGCCACAATGATTACCAGGGTTAATAATATAGCAATGTGTAAGGTCCAAACACATTACAGGACAGCGTATACAGTGCAGAGTATTGTGGGATACGATTTCAGGCATTCTGAACAAAAGCTGCCTAAATGAACTGTAATGGTACATGGACTGCCAAGTAAAATAAACAGTCATTGGAAAAGTGTATATTGAATAGGGACACACAGATGAATTCTAGGAATGGTGAAATATTGGTACAGCAGATGAAAGCATGTAAATGGATGACAGTTGTAGCAGGAACACTAATCGCATATTGACATGGTACGGTAAGGACTGCACAGTGCAAATGTATAATATATGACTGTCAGGCAAGGTGACATAATGGAGATGTTGTCTTTGTGATGTAAGTGTCCTGACATGAACAATGGAGAGGACATATATCAGGAATGTTATATACAATCGGGGTTCGTTGCATATTGTGAAGCTGTACAAACTGATTTACCTGAATATGACTGTGATTTCAGCAGAGGTCTCCAGCGAGTAGGACACAGTTACAGGCCCATGGACACCAGTAAACAGAAGCATGCACAATCACAGACATTATCAGAATAATACCACCAGTAAGCCCATGTGTCTGACATAACATATGTGATTCTGTCTTGTCAGCAATCTATAAGGATAATCAAGCACACAGTCCTGACACTGTAACATCTGCTTGAGCTGTGACATTATGATCAATCCTGGCTAGTTGACAGGTGTATGGCAGAAGCTACAGTACACAGGCACAAATGTAACCCATGAAATCAATGTTGTCAAACAGCTATGTATGTACTGTGTGCATCACCAGAACAGGTATCACACATGCTTCTGGTATAACACCTTGATGTGGGTTCCTCACCATCAGACAGTAATGTTTTTGCAAAAAAAGAACATATATGGCCAATAAGATGCGTGAGAGTTTACTGTGGCAAAGGTAGTACACATCAGTTACACATCACTGGAAGATATGTAGGGAGGAACATGAAGAAGGGTGCATTGTACTCAGTTATTGGTGTGATGAAGTCTGTGAACTATGGAGGTATTGTGGCCTTTGATGAGGATGTCCTGCACATATTTAGGAGAAGTGTTACATACAAGAGATAGGTCAGCTCTGTGGCCTCATGCTGGTGGCCATTCCACATACCATCTACCCCAGGATGCAGGTCACATGCCACTTGGTCTGCTCATAGTGTTGTGCATTTGTTTTCATAATGTAACGCATTCTCCATATTTTTGTTTCATCGTTTGTGTTGTCATGGCTGTGGCAGCAATCTTTGGTGTGTGTTGATACTATCTGTATTATACTAACATCACAGTTGGAGTCAATGATTGCCCACAATCTGCAGTCCTCCAGGCAACTGTTTGGACACAGGATGTATATGCCATTCTTGATGTCTGTGGCTTAAACAATGGACAGGAAAGGGAGTAGCACACAACTCTGATGTATGGACCTGATCACTGGACTCAAGATATAGGTCACTTCACAAATTTCAGTGTATTTAGATGCCATGTATGTGATCCACTGATCTACCCAGTTGGTGATATAGGTGTTTATGCCCACTTGTGACAGTGTTGAGTTAATGACTCAGTGTGGATTTGTATCAGATGCCATGGCGTGGTCAAGTTCCACAGGATGATAGTGTTGTCATCATGCATGCCCTCAATGAACTTCTTGAATACATATAACAGATTTAACAGACATGGCTGTAGCATTAACAACTCGCACATATCTTTTGCACACAACTAGGGTATTATCAGTGTCCATTTAGAAAAAGTCCATGATTACATGTTGGTCTACCTCACAGATGAGGGGAGTCAGGATGTGTCTATACATGCATGCATCAGATGCTGCCCCCCCCCAACTCAAATGGATGCATGTTGATGTACACACTTCTACAGGAACATATTCCACCTGGAGGATGTGTTGATGTGTGGATCCAACCGTGTCAGGTAGGTGTCGGTTCTGAGTCACACTATAAGTGATCTGTGATATTGTCACAGCCCATTGGTTCTGTGTGATAGGCTTGGATGAAGGTAAGACAGTGCATACTGCCTTTCTTGATCTGGCCTAGGGTTTTGACACAATTCCCCACTTGGGTATCATTGAGAAATTGTCCCAACTGGAGATTAACCCTTACATCACTAGATGGTTAGTCATTTGGCTCACCGACAGAACACAAACTGTGAAAGATAGTGAAGCAACCTCTACCAGTAGAACTGTCACCAGTGACATACCACAAGGATCTGTGCTGGGCCCTTTACTGTTTAGAATCTATTTCTTGGCAGTCCAGGCTAAAGCATATAGCCTTTGGCTTACCAGATTTGCTTATTATTGCATATTGGGTACAATCATTGAGTCCACCAATTATGTTAATGTATTACAAGAGGGGCTAACACAGAGAAATAACTGGTGCAAAAGCTACATGGTCTACAAATAAATGCAGAAATGTGCCATTATTTTAGCATTCTTCAAAGTAGAATTCCCTGCTAATTACACCATTGACAACACCCCCCATGCTCAAATCCAGTGGTGCAATACCTGGGACCACAAATAGATAGCAATCAACCACCAAGCTTCCACAGGGCTATGGAAGGGCTACATCATGCACCTCATAAGTCACACCATTGTAACCAGATCTGAGGATGTTATAACAGCACTTTACTCGACCCTCATCAGAACACTAATACAGTACAATGCTCCTGTTTGCATGTACCTCACTAGACACCTGCAGTAGCTGGAGAGACCACAGGGGTTTCTCAACAAGAAAATACAGGGCCTACAAACCATGCCATGATGTATATGGATAGACTGAAAGCCCTGTCACAGTAATCTGTATTGTATAGGACAAGGTGACTTGTACCTGACCTACAGGACAGTCTCTGACCCTGCCCTGATGGAAATACTACACAGCCACAAATCAGCTATAGCTGATGACATCAGCAGTGTCTGATGAGGAGAAGATGATAGTAACAGTGTCCCACATGCTGATGTAAAATGCTCGCTGTAATGTCAAGCAAGTGCACACATGCACACACACACACACACACACACACACACACACACACACACACCAATTAACTGCAGTGAGAATACAACCCCTACCTGTCTAAGTACACTGACTAGAGAACTCTATAACACAAGCACCACAGCACACGTTTGACTTTTACAAAGCTGCTGGACAACTTATTGTGGATGACATCAGCAGTGGATGTGGGAGAGAACATGTATGGAGGCTTGCATGCAGTGGATGTTTATGCATGTGCAACTGTCAAAATACTGGCAATGCATGGGATTGGAGTGGTAATTGCAGGATACACACTTTGGCTATTCTGACTAGATAGACACACACAGACACACACACACACCTCCAATTTGACTGCAGTGAGATTAGAACTGCTACCTAAGTACACAGACTAGAGAACTCAGTATTTTATGCAAGTGCCATGGCACAATTCTGAGTTTTATAAGGTTCCAGGACACCTTATAGTGGATGTTAAAGAGAAGAAGTTGGGAGGCCTGCATGAAATGGATGTCAGTTGACTGCAGTGAGAACAGAACCCCTACATATCTAACTACACTGACTAGAGAACACCATACTTTATGCAGGCACCACAGCAGAAGTCTGACTTTTGCAAGACTGCAGGATGACGTTTAGTATATGACATCAGCAGTGGATGTTGGAGTGAAGATGTTGGGAATTCTGCATGAAATTGATAGCTAGATATGTCCAACTGTCAAGATATTAAATTTCTGCATTGTTATCAGATTGATGAGTGGGCAATGTGTAATATTTGGTGGTTATGTTTCCAATGCGCAGGTATAATGTAAGAGATAGCTTTACAAACTATATGCAAACAGGTATCCATATTACTACAAGTACTGGAAAATCCGAATGTGTATTGTCATTATAAAGATGTGCATGATATGAAAGACAACATTTGTTATTTATTTATGTAGTGTAGTTGATATATTTGTGAACAAGTACTGAAAGACCAAGGTTGCAGTTCATGGGGGGGAGGTAACAGATGGCTGCTTTGTAAATATGTGTCATCTTTTTAGATTGTGCCTTAATTTTGTTTGTGTTTCTACATGTAGTTTCACGGCATGAAGACTAAATGGACAGTAAACAAAAGTAATACATGCTATTGTCTACTTTGCATCGTGCACTGTCGAGCAGTGGGTGTGCAAGATGGTTGTCAAAGTGTTTTTGCATGCAAGATACACATTTCTACTGCTTTACCTGTTTGCGCACACTTAATCAGTGCATAAACACGAGCCTCATTGCTAAACTTATTAAAGTTCTTAGTACTGAGGGTATGAAACACATCTGCTGTTTAGCTGACTGTGGCAGCAAGTGTAAATGCATTGACACATTTATTTTGGAGCCCAGATGATATAGCATTCAAATCCAAGTGTATGTAATACTTTTAAATAAGTAGTGATAATGCAATGAAATTATTCTTTACACTACACTCACCATGTGATGATATAGCATAGCATGTTTAAGTGGCATGGAGGTAACCACACCACAGAAGAGCCTTTTACCATCAGCTGGCATTGGTGCACAATGCCAAACTCTGCTCAAACATAGAGGCTAAAAAGTGAAGGGCTCCATTGTTTTTTTGTTGTTGTTTTTGTTACTTAAGTGTGTTGTATGTGATTCTGTTTTTGACCAGATTATATGTGTTAAAAATGGGGTAGATAGGAAAGTGTTGACGTGGGGAAAGCAGGAGGAAGAACAAAGAGAAAGCAGTATAGGAATGTGCGGGAGGGAGGTAGGAAAGAACCATAACTGTCCATTTTTCAACAGTGTAAAATGAAAATATGTGCAGAATATTAGCTGAATTTGGACAAGATGGGTGACAACAATGCAGTCCTGTTATATAGCCAATTGGACCAAATCAAGTGTGTCAGGAATACGTGTGAAATGGAGAGGTATGTATGAGATGATATATTTTTGGTGGGACAGGTGCCCTTTTTTTTAACTTCAGTAAGAGAGGAATGCTGGGTAAGGGACATTGGTATTTCTGGATCAGGTAAGTTGGGTATGTCAACAAGCAAATGCAAATAGGACAAACAGGACTAGACACAGTGATGGTGAGGGATACAAAAGGTTGGAGGACACCATGACTGAGGTAATGAAGGGGACAATGCAAGCCCATGCCTGTCAGCATGGGGACAGTGAATATCTAGTCCTCACCCAAAGGACTGTCATCACTGTCCCCTTACTCTGCTGGCGTGGTTGATATCTTCTCCTCCTAAGGACAATGAGAGACAGCAGCCTGTCTATTCAGCATAGGCATACACCAATGGTGCTGTGCATGACACTATGCACCAACCCTGGCATCTCCTGGCAGGTGATGAAATCACCACCTCTGCCAGAATTCCCAGAGGGTACCACAGCACCAGCTGCCAGGGCCGTGCTACCTGAGGGTACAAGTAGTGCAGGGGCAGCAGAGGCAGTACTACCAGGTTGGGTCCCAGATGTGGTGGGCATCATTGCTGGAGCAGGTGAAGCTGGTGCAAACTGAGCCACTGAGGTTGGCCTACCTCCCTGTGCTGTGAAACATTTAGTGATTTGTTACAGATGGATGACATGGAGACATTTTGACAACACATAATAGAAAATCAAAAAGGAGATAAGGGTTGGGGATGATGAGAGAAAACAGAGATAAAATTAGTACCATCATATGTGACATGCAAAGCATTGTGACAATAATATAACTATTTTATCTGAAGTTTTACATATAAGTATACTTCCTAACAACTGCAACATATAATTACACATTACTCAAAGTAATCCTTGTAATGTACAGATATTATACATATGCTTGGTCCAGTTATACAGATTAAAGTTAACCACAGGGCATTTATGCCACTTGTGTAGAATTTAATTTTTGTAATATTACTAAAGAATTGCAGTATTTTATACTTGTTACATGTGGTATTTGAACCTACAACCTCTGACTACAGCCTTACATTTGACTCCTAAAGTTGGTGTGTGCTGCAGACTGATGCATGCATACTTGCTTTTACAGTTAGTATGTGCATGCTTACTTTGCTACTACTGTATAAACTTTTAAAGCTACACTAGTACTTCTCTTGTGTTATATACATACCCCTTGTTTCCCTCAGTCTCTCAAGATGCTCAGCATGGGCCTGCCTATTCACATCTATTTCAGAATTAGAAAAGAACAGAAGATCATTATGCTTACCATTCTTGCCTATATTTAGCTTTCTGTGTATTATAAATTATTTTATTAGCATACTTACACAACTATGGGATGTTGCTAGTTCGGAATTCATACAACCACTGGTTGAGTGTATCCTTGTTGTGCCTTTTAGGTAATTGAAGTGGTGCCTACACAGTTCTCCAGTGCATTGGATGCCAGTCACACTGGATACAGCCTTGGGCAGACTATTCCAAGCCTCAGACTTGTACTGTGAGCCAGAATAGTCCGCTTGCAAAAGTCTCTGACTGTGGTGCTTTATCAGGAGTCCAGTAAATATTCTGGACTCAACACCCCACTTCTGTGCCCTAAATTGGGCACCTTCAAAACTAACACCAGACATGTCTAATCCCAAAGCAGTGCAATACCAAATAATGATTTGCCACCAATTCCTGTTATCGCATTTACTGGTAGTGCACAAACCCGAGCAACAATGCCAATCACGTTTGTGTGAAGTTAAGCGGAGAGCAACAGTGCCAAACAGAGAAGAAAGCAGTTTTGGAAATTGGAAGGTTAATCTGATGCTTGACATTAGTTTAAGGTGTTCTGTACTGCTGTAACTGTTAGGTGATTTAACTTTACAGACATGCATCTGGGGCATATGTTTCATGATCCAACACATTTGTTTGGCTTTATATACTGCTAAAATTGATTTTTACAGTTTGGGATTCAAACCTATGCATAAGAGACAAAATAGTTTCTTCCACAACAGTGATTTTCCATGTTTGTCACAGAAGTGCGGCTTCTCAGACATAGTCATAAATTATTTATAAATACAGATGGCAGACTGAGGTTTTAACCATGTATGTGTGTGTCCTCAAAATGTGTTTGTATATACATTTATTTGTGTATGTGTCTTCTTTAAATGTGAAGGCCGTCTAAGTCCAGATAGCAGAATTATACTTAAAGAAATATAATAGACATACACCCTCAGTCATACATCTGAACCCCCAAAACACAGTAAGGGTGTTTTATCCCTCATACATATAATTCATATCAACTCCACTATTTATAGTTTTGTATATATTGTTAGAAGTGATATTTAATATGATGTGAAATGGAACAACAGTAAAAATATGTGGAATTTCCTGTATTAGAACCCAGGAGCATGTGTATGGCATCCCTACACTTACACCTGCTGTCACAGGAATATTGACTTAATTCATTACTGTAAACTGAATTTTCACAACAGTAAACATATGTTGTATTTCCTGTATTAGAACCCAGGACTATCTGTATTACAGCCCTACGCTTATACCTGCTGCCACAGGAATAGTTAAATAACAGTTGGATAATTCCCTGTTCATTATTAACTTCTGTGTGTTAACCACGGTGCAGTGCCACTTAGCAGAGTTGCGCAGAGGAAAGCAAAAACTGCAGTGCAACAATGTATACTTTCTGACATTTAGAATGTCTACTCCCTGTCTGCAGGTGTTCTGTCTGCTTCCTCTGTGGGACATGAATCCAGGTTTATTTATTGTTAAGTGTCACAAAAATTAGATAAGCAATGCTAAACATGACGTTTACTGTATTTCTCCATTTCCTCTGTTTGTGCTAAGCTGCTCACCATGCAAATATTGGCATTAATAAAATAGGAAAATTAGGAGAAAGGAAGAAAAGAAATTTGCTAAATAAACAGTGCTACGAAAATTTATGTTGGTACACATAAAATATTTTTACACAGGTCAGGATTTGAACTCTCACTCCAGTGAACCTTCTTCAAAACACAGTAAGGGTGTCTTATCCCTCTTTACCACAGAAACAGCTTTGCAGCAAAGAATGAAAATCATTATGCATACAAGCAACTGCATTATCATCCACAGTATTAAATCATATGACATTTGTACACTTCTGAGTTGTTTGTACATGTATTAATTTCAGATGTAGTGCACCAAGTGCAACCATTTGTGACTATTGCTTGCAGAAATGCAGCTCTGTCTTATCTTTCTGTGTTTGTTGCTCATTCTCCTCTTATCTGACCAGTTATCTGAGACATGCAGCCTGTAAAGCATTCTTTATCATTGTCCTTAAAATGTGTGAAGATATTAAATGGCAGTAATATACAGTTGTCAAGAAATGAAGGGGAGGTTGGTTATTAATGAATAGAAACTGTGAACTGTGTGTTGCTTACTTTTAAAATCTTGTGTGATGATATAAGCTAGTGCCAGCATAGGCAGCTGTAGTTCTGTAAAGAATGATATGCCCTTTGAATATCAAACTGATTTATACAAGGTACTTGTGCTACACGCACACATTAGAACTGTATGGCATTTGACTATCAAACTAATTTTCACAAATGCTTATGTTACAAATGTTGTTATTTAGCGCTTTCATTTTTTAATAAAAACTTCTTCAGAATACACATACATAGTGAACTAAACCCTTTTTATACAAATACACGCCTTCATAGTTAATGACATCATAATTAAATTAGTTAAATTGAATTCAATTACTGCAGCCCCATTAAGATATCTAAAACATTAAATACATTGTTTTAAACCATATTACAATAAAAAAAACATAGAAAATACACTGTATTTTGTTCAAACCATAAAAATCCTTAATTTATTATACTTTTATTCAAAAATAACCTTCAGATTTTAATCTAAGAGTGGAACTGATAGATGTATTCGTGTTTAAACCTGGAAATGATGTTACATTAGTTTTTAACTGCCATCTTAGTTCCCTATTTTCCAAAAAGTCATTAAGGGGACCACCTCTATCTCCAACTGTAACTTGTTCTAATACTGAAAATCTAAAATCATGTCCCTCATTATTAATAATGTGCACTGCCAGAATATTTTTTAAATCTTGTTTTTTAATATCATAGGAATGTTGATACATTCTGCTCCTAAGAGCATTAATAGTCTTTCCGATATAAAAACAAGGACATTGAGTGCATGTCCCTATATAAACAACAGCCTTGCTGTTACAGGTACATTTTTTCTTGTATATATATTTGCCATAATTTGGAATAAACAACTCTGTGCCTTCTAGAATATGTTTACACTGCAGACAAAAACCACATTTAAACATTCCCTTGGGCCCAGAGTGAATCTCTTGTACCCTCTCTACCATGTTTTTTATAGTAATGTCCTTCTTGTAAACAATATTAGGTTTTATTCCCACAATATCCAAAAATTCTTTATTAATATTGAATACATTCCAGTTACGTTGAACAATGTTGCTTATACTTTTAAACTGCTGGTTATATCTAAAAATACCAACACTATGAAAAGACTTATTATTCTGGCTATAAGAACTTTTCATACCTTCAACTAAAATATTAGGACCCTTACCTAATAATGGAAAAATATACCTTGTTCCCTTTTAGATACCACGTCCTTTAATGTATTTTCTACAAATTCTAAGGGATAGCCTCTACTAACCAACATACCTTTAAGAATTTCTATTTGACCTAAAAACTCATAGAAGTCTGAAACCATTCTTGCTAGTCTGACCCCTTGACCTTTTATTAGTGACTTCTGATAGATAGGGTGAAAACTGAAAAAATGTAAAAGTGTATTGGAATAAGTGGGCTTCCTAAAAATTGTCGTTTCAAAACAACTTTCCATTCTATTTTTACTTATGATGATGTCTAAATAATTAATTTTCTCATCCGAAATGGTATGAGAAAATTCCAAAAATCCTGTACTAACACCAATAAACTCAAGGAATTCATTTAACATATCCTCACTATCATTCCATAGGATGACGATATCATCCAAATATCGCCCATAATATTGCCAACATTGTGCATATTTACTGGTGAATACATATTCCTTCTCCCAGAATGCTAGAACTAAATTAGCAAAAATGGGTGCACAAGTAGCCCCCATGGCTACACCTTTACATTGTTTGAATAATTGTTTTTGAAATACAATAATGTTAGTGTCCAATACTAACTCCATGAGGCTCCTTAATGTAAGAATCCTATCATGCCCCATTTTAGTGTATTGACATAAATATGAATAGAACCATTCAGTTCCAGTATCATGTGGGATAACAGAAAATAAATCTTTGACATCAGTTGTTACAAAGATTAAACTATGATTATACATATTTTTATTAATTTTCTTAAGTAAGTCCGCGAATCTTTTACTATCCAATTACAGTCTTGTAAAATGTTTTTTAATTGAATATCTATAAAACTGGCAATATAATATGTTTTTGAAGCCTTTGCATCAACAATGGGTCTAAGGGGGGGGGGGTTGTTAAGATCCTTATGTACTTTTGGTATACCAAAAGTAGTAGGAATTTTTGGATATTTTACTGTCATATAAGACCATTCATCAAATGAGATTTGTCTATTTAACAGAAGTTCTTCCAGCATGATGTCCACTTTCCTGTATGATATATTTTTCTCATTCACGCTCATCTGACAATATGTATCAGTGTGAAGGAACGATAGCATTCTATCAATATAGGAATTAGTGTCCATTGTAACTAATCCTCCCCCCTTGTCTGGTTTCATAATTCTAATCTTGTCATTATTACATAGATTTTTTAGTAATTCCATCTCTTTCTTATCCAGATTATTTTCATCGTAGGTTGACCTACTACTCTTCTTAAATAACATGCGAATATCATAATCGCACATTTTTTCAAACATCTGTACAATAGGGCATAGTGGAGGATTGAAAGTGCTAGATCTTTTACATATATTGTTATTACCACTATTAATATTGATATCATGCAGTCCTTCTTTGAAATAAAACTGAAGATTCAGCTTTCTTGCATACATCTTTAAATCTATTAATGCTTCATCCACAGTCCCTTTTTTACTTGGCACAAAAGACAAGCCTCTTTCAAAAATATTTGCTATACTTTTGTCCAATATGCAGTCACTATAATTATACATTTTGAAGTCGCCATTACTATTGGTAATAATCTGAACAGAGGTATCTATGGTGTCCCTTAAAACATGTGGAGCTTCAAGCAAGTCATTCACTGTGTTCAGTGTATTTATATCTGTAAAACCATTTTCCAAGAAGAGGCTTTCAGACATATCTAATACATTCTCCCCCTCCCCCTGCCTCTGTTGTTGTAGTTCGAATGATGTTGTCCCCTTCCCCCCTCTGGTTCCTGATCCTTTCGGATCTCCTCAGAGGGGGAAACTCTAAAGGGTCCAAACCAAAAATATTTTCATCATCGTTAAAACCATTAACATCACCAGGTTCCCCATCAGATACATGACTATTAATATACTAGATAATAGACTATTAATGCTCTTAGGAGCAGAATGTATCAACATTCCTATGATATTAAAAAACAAGATTTAAAAAATATTCTGGCAGTGCACATTATTAATAATGAGGGACATGATTTTAGATTTTCAGTATTAGAACAAGTTACAGTTGGAGATAGAGGTGGTCCCCTTAATGATTTTTTGGAAAATAGGGAACTAAGATGGCAGTTAAAAACTAATGCAACATCATTTCCAGGTTTAAACACAAATACATCTATCAGTTCCACTCTTAGATTAAAATCTGAAGGTTATTTTTGAATAAAAGTATAATAAATTAAGGATTTTTATGGTTTGAACAAAATACAATGTATTTTCTATGTTTTTTTATTGTAATATGGTTTAAAACAATGTATTTAATGTTTTAGATATCTTAATGGGGCTGTAGTAATTGAATTCAATTTAAGTAATTTAATTATGATGTCATTAACTATGAAGGCGTGTATTTGTATAAAAAGGGTTTAGTTCACTATGTATGTGTATTCTGAAGAAGTTTTTATTAAAAAACGAAAGGGCTAAATAACAGAATTTCGTGGATCTCGTCTTTCTTTCCTGGCTGTTTTTAGTTTATTTGTGGCTTTGATTTTTATTATGTTACAAATGTGTTAGAACTGCATGGTTTTCGAATATCAGACTGATTTGTACAGATGGTTATGTTACAAATGTGTTAGAACTGTATGGCAGTTGGAGATCAAAATGTGTTTGTAAAGTAAATGTATCAGCAGTGGGTCCTGCTGGACAGAGAAGGAATATACATGTGAGACTGTATGTATATATGTTAGCATAAGTCAGTTGAATAGAAGGGGTTAAACATTTAGCTTACTTCTTACTTTAAATTAAAATAGTGTTAATTGGGCCATCTGTTGGGCCAGGGAAGTGCTTATCTCACAGCTCTGAAAAGGACCAGAGGTGACATGTCTGGAAGAAGCCTTTGTTCATTAGCTCAGTAAAAAAAAGGGGAAGCCCCAGGCACTGCCATAAACATTGGGAAAACTTGAGATATGCATCTTATCACATCTCTGCCAACATCCTGTCTCAAGCTTCAAAGGGGAATAGTGTGAGAACCTAGAGTCAGATGACCAGATGAGGTCATTGTGCCACCCATCTTGTAAACTTTAGATATTACAAAGAGAATTCTCTCAGTATTAAGTATTCTGTTTGGGAGCCTGACTAGAAAGACTGCTCACGTGTTACATCTTGCCTTGCCCAAGTAATGTATTAGGGAATAGGAATTTCTTTAGATCAATCAGGAATGTATAACAAGATTAGTTTATTATTGTTTTTCTATATTTGTCTGAGTCTGTCCATCAGTATTATTTTTTAATATTTCGTGTGATTTGAACTCTGTGGTTTGTTGCAAACATATATTCAATATTTTCATGTTCTTTTGTTATTTATTATTAAATATATTTAAACCTGTTATTGTGGCTGGTCCTGCTAGAAAATATTTAAACTTTGAGAGTGCATATATTTATTTGGTGACACTGTGGGGCCACTCTTGAGAGTCTTGCTGTGAGGTCAACTACTACCATTTGTATTAGTATTAATATTACACAATATAATTGAGCACCTTTTGGTAAGGGCCTTAGGATAGCTGAATGTGGAGTGTCTAGTGGCAGTGGTAACTACCTTATATTTTGGGTAGAAGGGGGCGCAGCAGGTAAATCTATTCCAGCCTTTCCCAGGTGTGTGTGTGTGTGTGTGTGTGTGTGTGTGTGTGTGTGTGTGTGTGTGTGTGTGTGTGTGTGTGTGTGTGTGTGTGAAAAATCAAATCTCGCAGTATGTGTGTCAGCTACTTGGAGCATGGAAACGAAGCACTGATTTCACAGAGAGAGTGCTGGAGGACTTGGCTTGGACACTCGCTGAGGACTTAAATCTGTAGCTGTGCTAGCGTGGAGCCTTATTGGGGCCTTGGAGGAAGACAAATACAAAGAAATCTAGACTGCAGGCTGACTGCATTCCATGTGTGCTCTTAAGAGGATTCGTACTTGGTGCAGAGAGCTGCATCTGGAAGTACTGTGTGTATCTGTTTCTCTAAAAGTGAATGTTCCCCACAGGTGTGGTGAGGATTGATGCTTCTTGATCACTGGCCCAGAAGAGGGGTTGTCGCACCTTAATACAATTACTTCTATACTTCACCTTTCAGGAATTTGGCATCCCTTAACACAACACCCACATCACATTTAGCACACCATTCCTGTACCCCTACTGTTCTTACAGTGTTAATAATATTGTTCATATTTACTGAAAGTACTCCAAAATTGTTACTTTTCCTTTTTTTATGTTTAGGGGAATATTTTTTTTTATTTTCAATTTTTTTTATTTTTACTCTTTCCCCTTTTGAAAATTTTCCTGGGTTGCTGTACAAATAATCCTTGATCCTCAGAATCAGATTTTACACTGACTAGAACTTCAAAACAAATGTTATTGTCAATCCCTTCTCCTGACCTTTCTTCCTGCATTTCTCCTCCTATTTCCACACCATACTTATTTTCCTAGTTCACCCTCTTGTTGTCATTCCTTTTGTATGTATGTTCCCTTCCCCTTATTTTTTATTATTTACTGTCTGCTCTTGACAATTCATCCAAAAGAGTCCCTTTTGTTTAAACACAGCCTGCGTTCAGCCACACACATGGAGTAGATTGGATGGCAGGCACAGATAGAATCTATAGTGGTCATGACATCTGTCTTGGAACCGGGAAGAAATGAGCAGCCTTTCTACCAGTCATTAAGATGGCATAAGAATATTAAAGCTAAAATTCTGTATCCAGCAATTTGCAAGATGTTCATTAGAGGAAAAAATATGAAGACAACAGTCAGTCCTAAAGAAGTGTATATCAAGTTGGGAAAGAAGAGGTATACATTTCAAGTAAGTCTGACATATCGGGGCAAGCAGGAGAGGAACAGTGATCCTTATTAGTAGCAGGTTACCATATGATTCAACAGGACAGCTAGAAGTTAATGAGTTAAGATATGCTGGGATAAAAGGATTTTTATTGGGGCAAATGAGAGCTATAATTAAATTCATTCAAAAGAAATTCACTCATTTAGAGTTATTTAATCATTCTTATTCTGAAAATGTACTTTGTTTTTTAAAGTAATCAGTGATTTTATAGTTTGAAAGATATTCCTAAAAAAAAGATTTTCATTTAAGATTTCTGACTTGCATAAAGTCTATAAATGACCCACTTTAAAAGTTTTTGTTTAACTTTGTGACTTCTTGAAGACCTTAATACAAACCTTCCTTCCTATATACTTAAGAGTTTAGGTTTGTGGCTTCTTGTGTACCAGACACATTAGAAAAAATAATGATGGGGATTAGGATCTGAAGTTCTCTTAGTTGTCTGAATTATTACTGTAGTTTGTTCTGCCTTCTGCACATTCAGTAATTGAAAGTAATGCTTAAAAATGTTGTTGTTTTTGTTCGTATATTAAACATTTTATCAGATTGTTGGGAGAGCAGACACTCTTTCAATATATCATGCTACGTCTGGGCAGAGCTTAACTTGTGCTTTAGGGAAGTTTTGTTTTGATCTCCTAGGTGGATATATCATAAAAGATTTCCACTACCTATTGTAATTTTAAGTCTTAACTTAGAAAATGATTATGTAATAATCTTTGAGTCAGTACATAAGTCTGTGTGTGTGTGTTTGTATATATATATATGTGTGTGTACTGGAAACAAGTTCCATGTATTTTTAAAAAGGTAAAGCACACAGGATACTTAGAATGATATATTTTTTTAATTGTTGGTGCCTCACAGCTCTTTGTTTCACCTAAAGTGCCTTTTTTGTGAAGTTTGCATGTTCTCCTTATGGTTGCTTGTGTTTTTGGTAGATGTCTTTCTTTTCATATGCTGCAATATCCATTACATCGGGGGAGTCCGTCTCCGGTTGACTCATACGTCCTGTCATTTTACCAAAGATAGATGCTACTGTGAAGGTATGTGTGCCAGCCCGCATCACCCAGCTTACGTCGACCATAAACAGACATTAGGTATAAAGTGAATGTCAGCACGCACCTACCTCATAACTTTTCTGTCACCTGCCAGCTACGGTTGTTGCTCGTTTTAGAAAGTGACCTCGTACTTTGTCCATACTCAGATAAATACCCCATAAGGTTTTTTTTTTTTTTTTTTTTTTTTTTAACTTGTCTTGCTACTGTGTTGTTGTAGGTTAATGTAGGTAGAAAGGGCAGGTGTCAGTATGGAAGATAGATTCCACATAAGAATTCACACAAGCTCTGTTTATTCTGTCTAGGCCCAGACCACGACCACACATCTTGCGAGATCTATAAGGCCTTTGTACTGAAGACCCTTAGGAGCCAACTTGGTGCTCTTAAATTATATTTAGAGAATCAGCATTTAAAATGCTTGACTAGAGACATGGACCCGACATTGGGACCTTCAGAGGAGCCACCAATCAAAAAGGCCAAGAAACCTTGGCCTGAACTTATGACTGTGCCCTCTATTCCAACCTTCCTTCTTGAGGTGGATGAAAGCCCGGAGGCCGAGTTGGAACCAGCAGATCCTCCATTGATGGGTACCCAGGGGGACGCTATTAAAGAGATTGCCAGCACGTCCCAGCGGGAGCAGCAGGCATCCAACCCAGGGGCCTTGGAAAACCATGGCTTATTATCTCCGATGGCCCATGTGGAGTATCCATAATCATAGTCTGAGAAGACATCCTCTTGGACATCATGGAATATCACCGGACGTCTAGTCCTCTGACACTGCTACATCAGAGGCCCCTAAAAAGAAGAAAGACCAGGCATATTGTGCCTACTCAGCAGACCTTGCCATCTGATCAAGTCCCTGATTGGCAGGCCTTTACCCAAGGTCTCTTTAATGCTTTCATGGCCTTACGCCAGACATCTGCTCTTGCCCAGGTTCTCTCAGTCTCCACTCCTAGGAGTAGGCCTTTGGCAGATATTTCTTCCGAGGATGAGGAATCTTCAGGGGATATGTCCCTTACTTACACCTCTCAGATTGTTTCTCCACTTGGGTACGCTTCCCCAGAGGAGGAGTCCAGATTATCTCTACTAAACATATTGTATTAACAGCAGTCAAATGTTACTACCCGCTATACTTTTATTTGCATGTCTAAATCACTATGCTTATGTAAATATCTTATGCAATCATATGTTATTGTCTGCTATATTTTTATAACTGAATGTGTAAATATCTTATGTATAGTATGTTAGCAATTGTTCTGGAGCTTTTCTCCCCGGGCCTCCTCAGCTCTGTCCAGTCAGACCTCCCTCGTAAACAAATGTAAAATAAAATAAAATAAATAAATAAATTCTTCTGCAGACCCTTCTGCCATATTTGTTGCTGCAGCTAAAACCTCTACGCTACTCCCCTCTACTTCCTTGCTCCCTTCGGATAAGGAAAGCAGGATTATGGAGAGGTTGGGTAAAATGTTTATACCTCTGCCACCTTAGCTGTGCGAGCTATAAATTATCAGACTCATGTGGCCAAATACCCCATTGGCCCTGTTGACAGATGCCATTAAAAAGTTTGGTGAATTACCTGATTCCCATAATAAGGCCAAAATTGCTAGCCTTTTGAATTCCTGCAGTCAGGTTACCAGACACTGTATAAAATGTAGTTATGATGCAGTGGAGGCCTCAGCAAGGGCAGCTGCCTCAGGGTCAGTCCTTAGGAGATATTCCTGGCTCAGGCTGCAGCCTTTGCCAGATGATATCAAAGCAAAACTTATGGACACACCCCTAGATAACAAGTCCTTGTTTGTCTCTGTGGCTGCAGAGCTCTTTAAGGCCCTTCAGGAGAAGGGCAAAGAGTTTCAGGACCTCAAGCACAATTTTTTTCTCCTGTTTCCTGTTTCCTGTATCCAGAGGAACTACCCTGCCAAAACTACCTTTGTGAGAAGGACTTCCAAACACCTGTCTTCCAAAGGGAAAAAATACTCCAGAAAGCAGAACCTTTCCAAGTCTTTTCCCTCCACACCAACCCAAAAGCAGCCCTTTCAGGCCAAACCTGGTAGTCTGTGACTACCAGACCCTAAGCCCAGCTACCCCCCCATCCCTTCCTGCTTGGAAACATATTACCCAGGACTCTTGGGTCCTTTCTATCATAAAACAAGGTTATTTCATGGTCTGGGATTCCAGACCATCCTTCAAAGGAATTCCTCAACCCCTTGAGACCAAATGGCTTCCTTTTCCCTGGTCTTGCACCCCCTTCTTTCTCAAGGAACTATCCAAGAGGTACCTCTAAATCTAAGAGGGAAAGGATTTTATTCCAGAATATTCCTTGTCCCCAGGAAGGAAGGAAGGTCTATGGAGACCTATTTTGGATCTATCCCATCTGAACACCTTTCTCAAGGTCCCCACCTTTCAGATGCTGACTCTTTCTACTCTATTCCCCCGATTCTCCTTCAGGCCTACATTGTGTCCTTAGACATAAAGGATGCCTACCTGCATATCCCTATCCACCCACTTTTCAGGAAATTCCTTCATTTCTCAATGGGTTCCTTGCATTTTCAGTTCTGTGCTTTGCCATTTGGTCTGTCCACAGCCCCAAGAGTGTTCACAAAGTTTCTAGCCTCAGTTATTACCTTCGCCAGAATGCAGGGGATCCAACTCTTCCCTTATTTGAATGATAACCTCATCCAGGCATCATCCCCACAGTTGGTAAAAGAGTACCTGGACTATGCCATGTCCCTGCTGAAACAGCAAGGGTTCACCATAAATCTTCAAAAATCCTTTCTTAACCCCTCCCAAGACCATGTATTTCTAGGATGCAGGATTCTCTCGGTGCAAATGATGGCCTGCCTACCTCCCGACAAAATTCAGAACCTCACAACATATTTCCAGGAACTACTTCCTCCCCAAGCTCTGTCAGTCAGGGAGTTCCTAAGACTCTTGGGGTTCATGGCTTCCACCATTCCCATGGTACCCTTGGCAAGACTGCATATGAGAAAGTGGTTCCTAAGGACAACACCTACACCTTCTGGAGTTTATGATCCCCTTCCTACCTTGCCTATCCAAAGAGCTAGGGTGGTGGATTGTTCAGATTTCAAAAAATCCAGGCCTTCCTTTATAACCACCCTTCCCCAACCAAGATCTGTACACAGATGCATCAGACTTGGGTTGGTGGGGCAACCCTTGGGGACTGGAGAGTGAGAGATGTATGGACCCCCTACCAGCAGAGAGAATATATCAACATCAAGGAAATGAAAGCCTTGATCTTTGTCTTACAAATATTCAAGGCTCACCTCCTTCCTGGAGTGCTGATATGGTACATAGACCACACCACAGTGCTGTGGTACATCAACAAGCAGGGCAGGACAAAGTCTTACATCATATGTAGACTGGCTTTGTATGCATGGGAGATTTCCCAACAGAGTCAGGTGTCTCTCCTAGCCATCTGCATCCCTTCAGCCCAGAAAGTGATGGCAGATTCTCTCAGTAGCTCCATGACTTAATCCCACGAATGGATGTTAAACGGGGATGTGATTCTGGACTTGGTCCATCGATGGGGTACACCTCAAGTAGGTTTGTTTGCATCCCCCATGAACAGACAACGCCCAGCTTACTGCACAAGGATGTACAGTCCTGGTTCGTGGAAAGTGGATGTTGTTTCCTTTCCATGGAAGGGGATGTTCGCATATTCATTCCCCCCTTCCCTCTTCTACAGAAATTTCTACTGAAAATTCAGAGAGAACAACCAAAAACCTTGTGGGTGACCCCTTTTGGCCAATACAGCACTGGATCCCCCTTCTACATCATCTAGCCAAGGGCAATCACCACAAGTTACCCCTTAGGATGGATCTACTCACACAGGAAAATGGAACTCTCATACATCCTCAGATATCCACCCTGAACCTAACACTGTGGGTGATAGGGCGTTAATCTTCTTTAGACACCTGTATACTGAGGATGTGCTTCAGGTTCTGCAGGAGGCCAGAAAATCCACTAGTAGAAAATCATACCTACCCAAATGGAAAAGATTTTCGACTTAGTGCCTCAAACATGACTTACATCCACTGTCTGTAGAACCTCAAGTGGTTCTGTCTTACCTGTGTGAATTGATGAACACTGGCTTGTCATATTCTTCAATAAAGGCACAGCTGTCTGCCATCTCAGCATGTTTACCTTTGACTCCTCCTTTGGCTTCCAGGTTGGAAGTCAAGCCTTTTCTAAAAGGAATCCTGCACATTAGACCCCCGAGGAAACCTATCTCTCCTCCTTGGGACCTTAACTTTGTGTTGAAAAGCTTACCCTACCTCCCTTTGAACCAGCTAAGGACTCCACTGTACAACACTGCACATGGAAAACTGTTCTCTTGGTGGCTATTACTTCAGCCAGAAGGGTCTCTGAACTGCAAGCCCTCATGGCTTCACCCCCTTTTACAGTTTTCCATAGGGACTGAATTTGCCTGCATACCAACCAACCCATCCTTTATGCCCAAGGTAGTTAATGAACTCTCCCTCAATCAGGTCATCAATCTGCCTACTTTCTTCCCTTCACCACAGTCCTCTAGCAAAAGGATCCTCCACTCCTTGGATGTGCATAGACAACTCAGGTACTACTTGGCTAAGACCAAATCCATTTGAAAATCAGATAGGCTCTTTATCTCCTATCACCCAAGAGTTCTGGGACTCTCTGTTTCCAAGCAAACTATTTCTTCAAGGCCCTCTAGAGCAATTACCTTCTGCTACACAGCCAGTGGTAAGAAGCTCCCTTTCCCAGTGAAGGCACATTCCACTATGGCTGTGTCCTCTTCTGGAGCTTTCTTTAAAGGCTTGGGTACAGGTGCCATTTTAGAGGCAGCCACATGGTCAACTGTCCACACTTTCACCAAACATTACATGTTTGATGTCATTTCCAGGTCCAGAGCAGGTTTTGCCAGGGCTATTTTGCATGGCTTTTTGGAAAATATCTCTGTTCCTCCTCCCAATCCTACTGTAGCATGAGCTTTGGCACTCTCTCTCTCATGTAATGGATACTGTAGCATATGTATAATATTACATAGTATAGTTGTGAAAAATCTTACCATAACCTTAGATGTCTTTCTCTGCTATATGCTGCAGTATAGTTTCTGACCCTGCCTTACCCCATGATGCTTGCCTGACTCCTGGGTACTCACTCCCTTCAGACTGGTGCCTGGCAGCATTCAGTTCTGAGGTAGGTGCATGCTGACGTCCACTTTATACCTGATGTCTGTTTATGGCCAATGTACGCTGGGTGATGCAGGCTGTCGCACGTACCTTCACAGTAGCATTTATCTATGGTAAAACAGCTGGACCTATGCGTCAACCAGCGGCGAACTCCCCACGTAATGGATACTGCAGCATATAGAAGAGAAGGACATCTAAGATTATGGTAAGATTTTACACAAATATACTTTCCTCCCATTTCCTCCTTCTTCCTAAAGATATTCCATCGGTGAGTCTTTGTTCCTTTAGATTGCTATAGGTACACATGTTGCGTGAGTGCACTTATTCTGCAATGATTTTTTTTCTTGTACTTTGTGCCAGTGAGTGCTGAGATAGGTTCTTTCTCACACTGTGACCATGAACTGGATTAAGCATTTAAATGCAGAATGAATGAATGACTGACTATTTAAGAGGAACCAGAAGCATATGTGAAAAAAGACTGAGATCTTAAAGGTGACTTTTGCTAGTAGAGGTGCAGACTTTTTGCATATTGCCTCAACCTTTATAAGGAAAGTTCATTGCTTAAAAATAGAAGATAACCATTTGAGGATATATACTTTTTATTTTCCTTTCCTTCTTTGCAACAGCAGTTGTTGAAACATTAAAATGTACAGTATTTAAATGACCAAAATGTAATATCTTATGATGTTTTCATAAAGTGAAGACTTCTGCGAAGAACTTTTAATAGGCTTCTTTCTATTACAGCTAATGTTTGTGTTTCTTGGAGGTGTGTTAAATATGCCTGACTCTTTATGCTCATATAGGCAGTGCCTCATAACTGTACTGGTGCCTTGGAAGAACTAACAGGACATTGCCCAAGCTGTTGTAAGCAAGTCCAGTGAAATACTGACCTCAGTTAAGGAGGCTCTGACTACTCATAAGTTGAAGGAGGAATCTGAGGCATTGCTCAACCCAGTGGATATGCCCTGTGAGAGTGTCTTTTGGATGATGGTGCTGTTGGCAGGTTTCTTCTTAGTGGTAAACCAGCAGAGTGACTCTACCCGCAAATAGTGAAAGCAGTGAACATTTCTGGGACTTTGTCGCTGTCATGGAGTACCTTTTGAAAGGTTTATGGTGGTAGTTGTCTCCAATTTAAAAAAAAATGAATTCCATTAGGAATGCTGTAGTGATACAGGGATTACCCCTTTGGATGCACTAGTACGCTTAAGTGGAGATTTACCAAGTAGTGTAACCTCAGAGGAATAATGCAGAATTTTATCCTGTTCTCTGAACACAGTGCCAGTTCTTTGCTGTCACAGAGATGCTTGATGTGACATGCCGTACATAAGAATTTGTTAATATGAGCTCCATTTATTGTGTAAACCTGTAAAAGGCATTAATTTATTCTGATGATATGGTATTTTGGGATATATTGTGGGAGTATGCATGGTTTATGTCACTAATAAGTACTGTTTGGTCCCTATATTCCCATAGTAAGAGCAACGTACATATTTTCAGTATTAAATCAAGACCATTTATTGTAGAATTGGACCCCTCCACGCTTCTATTTTATCCCCAACCCTGTTTATAATGTCACAAAAGGATACTAAGAAAGAACCAGAAAGGTAACCATTTGAGAAAGTCAGTGGTTAAGTCCTTTTTTCCCCTGAAAATGTTGTCCTTTTATTTTCTTGTGGCTGTGATCTGACAGCTCACTTCAGTATTTCAGCAAATAATGTGAAATGACTGGGATAAATGTCAGTAGCCTGTACTTCTGTAGCAGTCTCCATGCAGAGGTGTGTGGGTATCTTAAGCTGCTGTTTATGAGTGACAATGACTGGTATCATGAGGCCGGCTGGCTGATATCACCTGCACTTTAGTAGGTGTTCCCAGTACTTGATATTTGTGTAAGAATGGAGTCACTAAGCAAAGTTTTCAGATTACTGTTTAGACTAGATAACCACCATTCCTTGTGTTTTAGTGGTTTAATTCATGTCCAAAAGGATGGGGTTGTGGTTACAGTCATTTACATTTCTCAGCAGTTTTGTAAGAGGGCTAATTTTCTGAATCAGGATGAGGAGCCTCAGTGATTCAGGAGGGAGTTGAAGTTGGACCAGTGTTTGTTTTTGGAATGAGAGTAGCTAGATGATGTGGTCTGGGCACAGGTGTAAGATTCCCAGTGGATGCAGTGCTTAGTATTATGCAACACTGCCCACTGGCTGAAAACGTAGGGGAGCACTCAGAACATAATTGAGGATACATATCTCTTACTTTGTGTGGGAACCCCTAGGAGAGAGTAGAATCTGTAGCTGATGTACATATGTGGCCCTCTATCTTTGTTTTACTGCCATAACTACCTGCATTAAGAATAGTATGACACTGAAAAATGTATGAAATGGAAGTGTAGAAATAACAGTTTTTTGATGATGCATAAGAACAGTTCTGTCTGTTACCTATCTATTTCTGTGATAGGTTGCATTTCCTAGTTAGCCAGTATCATTTTTTGTCCTGATAGGCATCATTGCAGAACTGAAAAATAGCTTTTGAGGGTGGTATGGTGTGTGACTTTCATGTTTCCCAGGAACATGGGCAATTGCTTATTCTGTATATGCAAACTCTACTTTGTTGACTACACACATTAGAGTAATGGACTACACTTAAAGATCTGTTTATCACTTTGTTTCAAGAAGTAAACAATCCATCATTAATATCTTTCACCAGGCTCTTTTTAACATTTTCTTAAAAAGCATCCACCAAAAAGCCGATTTATTCTGCTAACTGTAAAGTACATTGCTTGTCATATCTACCTCGGCTGATGTATTGCTTGTAATTATTTAGAAAGCATTTTGCAGTAGAATAATTGGAGTTAAAACTCAAGTAAGTGTTGCAGTGTTCTGTAGACTAAGGTTTGATTTTTTTTTTTCCATTTCTACTGTGTGTACTTGAGGATCAGGACAGATCATTTGACCAAAACAGAGCCCTCAGAAGGTAATGCTTGCAGTGATTTGCATAAAAACACCAAATATGTAATTCCCTAAAACGAGTAAAACAAGTTATTTTTTTGTTTGTTTTTGGAGGTGACCCCAGAAGACGATGGAATGATTAACTAATTTAAAGAGTTACACAGTGCTGAGGTAAAGCTTGTGGGCACTGATTTAAGGAGTTACACACTGCAGAGGTGAAGCTTGTGGGCACTGAACTATGGTCTTCAGGATGTAACTCATTTCCTTATCCATTGTACTATGCCTCCAGCCAACCAGAAAATCCATACCTTAACTTAATGCTTTGACTTACTTTACTTTATAATTTAAACAGCTAAAAATAAGAAGTGTGGGTCATTGCCAGTTCCTGTTCTGCTTAGTCTTTTTCTTGATAGGTTAGTGTAATTGGTATTACTGTGACCTTGGAAGATGGTTCCCATAAGCTGCATGTTATCTTTGGCCCTAAGCCAGATATGATTCATTTCATCAAGGGTTGAATACTCATTCTTATTCTCAGTCCAGAATGATGATGTGTGATGACACAAGAGCATTCCAAGGAGATTGTAAGTTTGGAAACTATCAATTTTTCCATGAGTTTAACCAAAGCATTAAATGCTGGAAGTGGTGTAGTTATGGATAAAAAAAATGTATTCCATAAAAAATATTATTTGAGTAGCTGCATAAAATCACTATAGCATGTGCTTAGTCTGAAGTTTTGTTTGTGTGTATGTGTGGGTGTGTGTATGTATCTGTCTGTCTCTGTGTGTGTGTGTGTGTGTGTGTGTGTGTGTATATATATATATATGTGTGTGTGTGTGTGTGTGTGTGTGCATGCGTGCCCCTCTCTCTTTTTCTTCATATATATATATATATATATATATATATATATATTGTTTTTTTTTTTTTTTTTTATTTATGTATAACAATAATTGAAGCATGGGTGTGGTATATTGAAGACTTATCTAGGTTGGTGTGGTTTAATCATAAACATGAAGCCTGTTATTGCTCTTATACCATGACATTATGTATAATGGCGCTGTCGTGTTCTTCTGCATTCTGCCACTTTTTTGATGTACTGCTCACTTGCATTCCCACATTTATGCAGTACATCCGTGCTTTGGAAAGCAAGTAACAGAGAAAGGAACATCTCTGCTGCTTTTCTGAAAAAAAAACAAAAAAAAAAAACAGTGAAATCCGGACAGTTCAGAAGTACGAGAGAGGGCAAAAAATGCTTAAAAAAAATGCAGAAAATTGGTGAAAGACACAGGTTGTGCAGGAAACGACTAAGTAACTTATTTTTCTGGAAGTTTAGTGTAGAATATTAAACCTATGAGGTATTCTGTGTAACTGTATGCAAGTGACTTTCCCTTTGTCCCCTTTAAAAGGAGGCAAGTGTGCCTAGTGGTTTAAGAAAAGACAGGAGAGAGAAAGCTCCACAGTGTACAGGTCATTGGATGCATATATTTAACTCCTTTGCACTGTACTGTATTCCTTCTTGCCAAACATGATGAATATGTGAACTATGTAGACCTATAAGCCCACTTTTAGTCTTCTCTTTTGTGTTGTACTAAATTCTGTCTGAGGCTGCTCTGTTTCTTACACTGTTTCATGTTTACTGGGAATGTGCAGCGTAATTTTGTCTTGTACATTGGGAAGCCTGTCCCCGAAAATAATTTGAGCCGGTTTTCTGTTGCAGTTGTTTTTTAGAACATTTATTTACTAAGAAGGAAGACCTGTCTTTCGGCACTCCAGAACATACCTTTCAACTGTCCAGGATTTTACAGAATGTCTAGATTTTTGCTTCACATAATTTGTAGTTTTCTGATAAATCATTGAGGATTAAAGTCAATAAATAATGACAGTCATTTGAGTTTCAGGCTTCATATCTTTCAGAAAATGCACACTAATGCAAAACCTATTATTCTAGCAACTTTGTAGTAAATAAGAGCAATATTTAAAATCTGTCCCTGATTTTGGGTCTGTGCCCCCTCCATTATTTTTGGGTTTGTCCAGATCTCTTGTGCTGAGAGGTTGAGAGGTATGCCCCAAGATCACTAGAGAGGTTGTAAGAACTGGAGAAGTTGTGTGGCTGAAACCCATGTTCTCTGTTAGAATTGTTCTTACTCACCATCGGATAATTTTTGAGTTTTAACATCTGATGGTTAATGAAGGTGTGTGCAACATCTGCTTTATTATAGTGTTTGTTGTTAACCTAGATAAAGGAGACCAATTTCTGATGTGTTAATTCATAGATTTTTTATTTTTGAGGTTTGTGATTTTTGAATCTATACTAGAAGAATGAGTTAGTTCCAATGCACAGTGTAAGGGTAAGCCTCAGTTGCAGTCTTTTGTCTATTTTTGGGAGTTGCATCACATAAGTAGCATTGACCAAACAGAAACAGTCCAGGTTTGGGGGAGCTACTGATTCTACTGCTCTTCATAAAATAAGTCTAAAGTTGATTCAGAGGGTTCTGCTGTGCCAGTTTCAAAGGAAAAGAGAATGAGATGGGGACACCTCTTGGGGATTTGAAGGCATGGCTTGCATGTAGAGCAGTGATGACGAACTTTTCGGGTTTGGTGTGTCAAAAGCTCCTGACACAAAAAATAATTTAGTGCACTTCACATGAGCAGTGAATGCAAAAGCAATGTCTTTGGTAACAAGGATGTTGGTGATCGCTGGCATGTCATCCAGTATGTCATGGTGTGTATCACCTTTGACACACTTGTCATAGGTTCGCCATCACTGATGTAGAGGATCAACATTCCCCATATGAAGATGCTTTAGGAGTTTGGTGGGGAAACCACTGCTTTATGGCCTTGAGGGTTGCAGCCATTACTATGACCTAGATTACCCAAAATCAGTTAGCAGCTTGAGGAGGGAGGTGTGGGAATGAGCAGATTTGCCGGTTCTTCTGCTCTGGGAGGGAGTGAAATTTCTGTGCATGATAAGGACACATCCCTGATGATGGAGGTATGCCATAGTCTTGGAAGAGATTGCCATTAATACTATGGCATCTGAGTCAGGATTGAAGTTGCTGACATCATATGTGGTGGTGGCATTTAACATCACTAGCTACAGCCAGTTAGGAAGTAACAAAAATCCTCCTCCTTGGGGTGCAGAGCCAGCATATGTGATATTGCAGGCTGCTGTGCAATACTTCCCCTGACCTGCCTGATCCACCATTGATGACGACCCATCCCCAGGAGACAGGTCCAGGGGCACATTGGGAAAATGGTCCAGCTAGTCAAGTGGGGCATGCAGTTGACAAGTGGGGAAAGGAATTTGGTGGTTGAGGAAGAAGGATTTATTAAAGTAAGCCGACTAAGAATGTGAACGCTGTAAATATAAGAAAATCAGAAGAGCATATATCTGGAAAATTTTACTGTTGATACACTGGTAGTACTATATTATAGCAATAACCCATGGCTGGGTGTGTGTAATGCTGGATTTACCCACAGTTGGTGTGGTTTGGTCACAAGGGCAGCGCCATTATACAATGACATTATTTTAGGAAAAAATACTTTTCTTAAATAATGTCATTGTGTATGGTGCAGTGGTGTTCTTTCACTTCAATTTTGTGTCTTGGGGTAGCTCGAATACTGTGTATGTGTATGGGTCACTTACACAGTACATCCATGCTTTGGCAAGAAAGCAACAGAGAAAGGAAGATCTCCATTGCTTCTTTCATTATTTGCTTGTTTTTGTTTTGTTTTTTTTTAAAGAAAAAAAAAGTTTGCAATCCAGTTTAGAGGTACGAGAGACGGGGCAGAAATGCAATGAAAATCAGGTATGTTATGCAAAACTAAAGAAACATATCTGATTTTCCTTGTATTTCTGTCCTGTCTCTCGTTTACCTGTAAACTCTCCGGATTGTGAATGTCATACCTTTCGTCACTTTTTGGTCACTTCTTTCTCTTCCTTTCCTCTAAATGTTAAGACTCCCCAGGCTTTTCCATGGTCCAGTTTCTCAGCTGTATAATCCACTTTCACTGTGGTAATGGTCAAGAAATAAGGCTCTTTGTAATCACAGAGCCACAGCTTGCAAATCACCATAGACTCCAGAGAATTTTTCCTCAGGTAGGTAACAAATGTTGGAGGTGTGACAGGGAAGAAAAAGAGGTAATTGGAAACATATTTTCTGGGAGTGCAGTGGGTTGGCAGACTTTAAGAATTCCCTGTGGGATGCAGTGTTGAAGATGTGTGGTGGGCAGATTGTTGTGACGAGGGAGGTGATTTTTCTGAGCTATGACAGAATAAAATTGCCTAGACATGGTAAGGCTTTGCTGTCTCTAATTATGGTGGTTGCCAAAAAAGCGATTACTAGAAAATGGAAATTAAAATCTAAACCCAACTATATTAGAAGTAGCGAATATACTAACAGATATAAAACAGCTGGAATTGAGATCTGTAGAAAAAGGTAGGAGCAGACTACATAGGAAAAAAAATGGCAATTGTGGGAACAATACATAAGGGGAGGAATGAGGTTTAAAAGAAGGCAGGACTTAAATGAGGTGTATAATGTCTGACGATTGTGTAGAGTTTAAGTGATGTATGTTTGCAACTGGGAGTGTGTCAGTATGGTTTGCGATGTAAAATGTTTGCAACTAGCATTGTGTTGGTCTGGTTTGTTTCATTTATATAAATCTATGACTTCATATGTCATAAGTGATGGTTTAATAAAGATGTTTCTTGTTTTAAAAAAAGGGGCAGGAATTGAATAATTTATATAATGTTCCTTAGGTTATATGATATATAACAATATATGTGAAGCATAATGTTTGTTAATTTTAACTTGTTAATACAGTTTGATTACTTTTATTTAAATGTAAATGTATCTATGTCAGAGGTGATAATTCAATAAAGGTGTTTAAAAAACAGAGAGTTTCAAATGGTTAAGAAGCTGAAAAAGACTATTCTTGACCCTGACATCCTCCCATGCCTGGACAAGAAACCATTTCCAGTAAAAAGTTTGCGTCATGGATTCATAGCCTAAAGCATAACACTTTGAGTGTCATGGCCAGTTCTTCAGTTCCCAGTATTCACGTATCTTTTTGGCCATACCTGCAGTCCACCTGATCCACTTCCTCCGAACAATAGCACTGCACCTGTAATCTCTAACTATGAAATATTAAGCTGTTAAATTTATGAATATATACTTTCATCTGGAAATAAACAAAACTAGTGTTCAGCAAGAACAAGCAATTCAAGGTTGCAAACTGACATGCTAGTGTAACGCTTATCTACATCAGATGAATGTCTGTCTAAGAGATAGCAATTAAAAAAAAAAAAAAAAAGTCTGGCCGCTCAGTGATACTTTAGAGGTCGGACGTTTGCTGTTGGTATATGCTCGAGTTACAATGGGCATGCTGGTCGGGCTGACCAGTCAGCGTGCTCGCTTTTGAATATTAGTGGCCAGTCATTGTATTAATAGGAGGAAGAACACTGGAGACCAGAACATTTGCAAGCGACATAGAATAGTGACCATCTATGTAGAATGAATAGGCCAAGATTTCCTTTGCTGTTGCAGAATTCTTTGTCATGTTAAAAATGCATACTATTAGATGGAAGAGAGCTGCATATGTAAAATGAATCAGAATTCTTGTGGCTGTATACGCAGTAACAGTTTTTAACTTTGACAGATTTTGTTTCAAAGTTTCAACAACTGAGGCAAGTCATTCAAGCTGCATTTAGCAGTTGTATCAGAAATGTACATGTAACAATTATGGTCTCTTTCTAATTGCAGTCTTTTCTGTTTTCCCTTTCTTTCTAATTGCAGTCTTCTCTGTTTTCCCTTTCAATCACAGCTTCCAGACAGAAAAATACAGGATTATTATGAAAAATACAGACCCCGATTGAACGAGATGGAAGCATTTAATATGGTAAAAACACAGGATTAGAAACAGTAATTTTGTATTTTTGTGCAGTGCTAAAATAAGATCCCATTAAATCTTAGACCTTTAGCCAAGTACCTTGTGACATGCTGCCTGTGTGGGATGCTTTACTTGGAACATGTTGCATTCTAACAGATACAGCAACAGAAGTAGTTTTAAAGTCATTTAAAATGCAATACTGTAAAATAATTAAATTGTTTCCTTCCTTCAATTTAAGCCGCTGTCATTCCATATAAAGCATTTTTTTCCATCATGTTTTCAGAGCCTTGATATGCTGATGTACTGACTGGAGGAGCTAGACAGTTTGTGTGTGTGTGTTTGTGCGTACGTGTGTTTGCGTGCATGCATGCTTGTGTGTGTGTGTACTAATCTTCACATCCCTATTCAGCCTTCTTATAGTAAGCTTTTAAGACTTTCAGCTTGTTCATCACACTTTCAGTTCTCTTCTTTACGCTTTGGGTTATCTATAGCCCGAGTGTATTCACAAAATGCCTATCTCCCACTATCGCCTTTTTCACAACTCAAGGAATTCAGATATTCCCATATATCAACAACCTACTAATGAAGGTATCTTTTCAGAAAATTCTGTTAAAGCTTCTCAGCTATATTCTCTGTCTTCTACAGGGACAGGAGTTCATGGTAAATATAAAAGAGTCAGACGTGACCCCCATCCAGCATCTGGTCTTTTCAGGGTGCAGGTTAAACACGTGCCTCATGATGGCTTTTCTCCCACAAGGTAATGTTCACTGCTTCTCCATGTATTTTCAGTCCCTTCTGCCTTTTCTGCCTCTTCAAACCTAAACTGCAAGGGAAATTCTCAGGGGTCTGGGGTTTATGGCAGTGTTCTTTCAATGGCCCCATTTGGAAAACTGTATATGAGAAACAACCATTGGTACCTAAAATGTTTCTGGTCTCAACATTGTCACCCTTTGGACACTCAAATCCCACTTTTCCCCTTTCAGAACAAAGAATTTCTTTGGTGGCTATCTCAGGATATCTCAGGTAAGGCACAACCCAGCCCTTCTTTCAAACCCTTGGTTTCTTCAAAGGACTTGCACCTAGATGCTTTCACACCTAGCTTGGGGGGAATGAACAGGTTACCCCAAATAGTCCAGGGTCAATGGACCCAAAATCAAAGGATAGAATACATCAGTATGAAAGAAATGAGAGTACTCATTCAGACCCTTAAGATCTCCCACTTTGCTGGACCCTTCAAGATCTTCGCAGATACAACAGTTACCAAGCGGGTCTTCCTAGACATAGTCCACAAATGAGGTATTCCTGAAATAGACCTATTTGCCTCCATTCACTACAAGCAGCTGTAACTGTTTTGTTCCAGGACTACTTGCCTTCAGGCCTGAAGGATGAACACCATGTCCTTTCCTTGGGAGTGCTAATTCATTTATGACTTCCCCCCTCTTCGTTTGATCCCAAAAGTTCCATTAAAGATCCAAAGAAACAAGCCAGACATTTTGCTGGTGACTCCCTTTTTGCCCAAGCAGCACTGTTTTTTCCTTCTCTATCATCTAGTCAGGGGTCATTGCCGCATGTTAACTTACCGAATACAATTGTTCATACAAAACAAGGGCTATTTACTTAATCCCACCCTCTTTTCTCTCAGCCTGATAGTTTGGATGGTAGGATTCTGATCCCTTTCAGACATCAGTTTTCTGAGGACATGCTACAGGTTCTTCAGGAGTCAAGGAAACCTACCACTAGAAAGTATTATGGAAAATAATTTCTGCCTAGTGTCTTACTAACAAGCAGAACCCTAATAAAATGGGGGTTTCAGCTGTTCTCTCTTATTTGTGTGAGCTGTTTAGAGTGGATCTAGTCTGCTACTGTGTTAAGGCATATTTATCTGCCATCTCCACATGTGTGCCTTTAGACGTACCATTGCTTTCTAAGCTTGAGGTAAAACAGATTCTCAAGGGTGTACTTAATTTGAACCCTACGATGAAGGCTTGTCTTCCTTCGTGGGATGTAAACTTTGTCTTGGAAAAATTACTCGGCCACCTTTTCAGCCAGTGGCTTCCACATCTGTGAAATTCTATACATGGAAAACCATTCTACTACTGGGCCTTACTTCTGCTAGAAGAGTTTTTGAGTTTCAAGCCTTTATGGCTTCCCCTCCTTTCCTTATTTTTCATAAGGACAGGGTTTGTCTGAGGGACAACTCCTCCTTTATGGCTAAGGTTGTCAATGAGTTGTCCCTCTACCAGGCCATAAATATTCAAACCTTCTTCCCTAGCCCTCACAACAAGGGTGAAAAGATCCTTCATTCTGTGGATGTGCACAGGCAACTCAAAATTTACTTGGATAAAACTACAGACGTTGGGAAGATTAACCAACTGTTTGTTTCCTTCCAGAAGATCAATTTGGGCAACTCTGTTTCTAAGCATTGTTGCAAACTGGATTTCTAAATCCATTTGTTTTTGTTACATTCACCATGGTAAACCCTTACCTTCTCCAGTTGAAACCCACTCTGTTTAAGCAGTTGCCTCTTGTGGAGCCTTTTACAAAGAAATTGATTCCAGAGCTATTCTTGAGATAGCCAATTGATCCTCTCTGCATACTTTTACTAAACATTATATGATAGATGTTTTCTGTGGATCTAGAGCCTCTTTTACCAGATCTATTTCCTCTGGATTAATTGACAGTTATCTTATGCCCGATCCATCCACCCTTTCAAGATATACTTTGGGAATCATCCAACAGTTTTAGAATACTGCAGCAGTGATCTAAGGAAGGACATATTACAGTTGTGTAAGAACTTACCATAACAATGAATGACCTACTGATCATTGTTGCAGTATTACTTCCCACCCTGTCCCTCCTTTTTTCCTGTGTATTGCCCATTATTTTCTTATGGACTGAGGGGGAGCCATTCTTTACCTTGCCATCTCTTAGCTGACCTTTTACCTATTATGTTATCTTTCCTCAGGTGTCTCTAGGTCTACTGGCTTTGAGATAGTCTGAGGTTGTAACATTCATATGTCCACTTATGTGCCCTTAAACCCATTTGCTTAGGTCATACATCAGACATATCGTTCTGTAGATCCTTTTGGCTTTGGTACCCTGGCCAGATGTCTAGGTTATTTCGTGAAAATACCCAGCCATTTTGGAATACTGCAACTGTGATCAGTGGGATATTTACTGTTATGATAAGTTCTTGCACAACTGTACTTTTAGGTTATCTCTCATCCCCCCTCCCCACTGTCTGCCGATCATCAGCCCCTTCCAAGCCAAATGACCAATTCATGCCTTCATTACCAGGGAATAGGGTAGGCAGGGAGAGGTCATCATTTAGAAAGTTATTAGAGATGGTTTGGACTTTTTTTATGCCATACCCTTGTGCACCCACCAAATGACAGCCCATGGTTGAGGAGTCTGATGGGCACTTGTGTTGAACTATCACTCACAGCTGCAAAGCTCTAATGGCAACAGGATTGCCGCACCCATCCTGCCAGAAGCACCATGAAGTTGTTTCTCCACTCTCCAACAGGGAAGTCAGTTTGCTCATGTGTGACACTCATTGCATAGCCCCCTCCATTATGGGATGGGCTTGCCTATCCTTCCTGTCTGTGCCATCAACCACCTGTCACACTGTTCGGACTCCAGTCACATTGGCCATTGTCAGGGCTTTATCCTTGTATATCACCAGCATATGCAAATATTATCTGTCTTTCTTTGAGTAGACTGATTATTTCCTGTGGTGACTGGTGCTATGCTGTCTCTTTAGATTTTCAGCTAATTAGTTTTGTTGGTCTGAAATTGTTATTATTACTATTATTATTATTGTTTATTGATGAATGTCCCATTTCTTTTCCCATCTGTAGTTTGCACAATCTGCAGAAATCTTATTGAGCATGCTTAAAAGTTGTAGCTTCAGTAAAATGAGAAAAAAAAATTGCTAAGCTGTATTTTAAAACAACCCAACAAAACATTGATAATGCCCATAAATATTTAGGCAGTTCTGCCTGCTGTTGCATCTTGCCACTCTACTTGATATATGTAAAAGAGAACTTTGTGGGAGTTGCTTGCACTACAAAATGCAGTAGTCAGTAAGCAGTGGTTCATTTTGGAGAATAACCTGAGCTTTCCTTCCCCCACATGCTGCTGTGATCATGAGCCTCACTGGTTAAAGAATTAGACAAACCAGTGAGACTCAGGACTGAAGCTGAGTTTAAGCTATGCTGATAAGATAGTTGGAATGATGGAGCTTAGTAATTTTATTAATGAGAAATTGCATTCTTTTAATTTTTTTAAAGTGACAGAGACTATGTTTTGGTTAGCTATAGCTGCTTGCAGACTAATGTCTAATTGTTCCCTGCCAAAAGGGAGTATGATTGTGAAACAGACCTGTGTATGAGGACTGTCCTGTGAAGGAACCGAGTGGAGGTGACACCATCCTCAAAGTGTTACTACATGGCGAGCTTCCCAAACTGCACCCCATGTAGCACTAATGAGGAGAGGAGAGGTGAACAGTTGGTGTCTGTGCTGTAACTACACAAGGAGAGCTTAGATTCATTCTCTAATAGTGTCTGATAACATCAGCTACCAAATACTATGGGAGTAAGGCGAGTATATGTGCTGTGTTTTACACCTTGAACAAGAAGAAGGGGGATTGTTGAAGACCTCCAATAGGAAAATGGTCATCAGAACCTTTCAGAATGACTTTATTTAGCCTTGAAAAGAAGCAGAAGGCATCCAACTTCTGCATACAAAAGATTAAGGAACTTTCAGCTTCTTTTTTCTCTTGAAATTTCAGACAGGAAGTAGGGAAAAAAGACAGATTTGCTTTGAAGTTTTACCTTTACATTTGCAACTGATGTAATGAGACAGCAGGCAACCCAAGTGCTGGTACAAGCATGCTTCTTAACTGAAGGGGTGAGTAATAGAGAAAATGATCACAGACAGCTGACCATATTGTAATTAACATGCCAAGCACTGGCACTATTATAGCTGTTCTGTTGTGTCTGTGTGAGTGGGCAGCACCAAAATATATGTTAATGAGCTGTTCCCTGTGCTCCAGTGGTACAAGGTTTGATTTCCTCAGCCTCCATTGCCTAACTGTGTGACTGTGAGCAAGTCACTTAACCAGACATGGCTTCTGGGCTGAATCTGAAAAAGGTCTATAAAGATCATTGCTCTACCCTAGAAAACAAGTACAGATAAAATAAACAAACTCTTAAGTCGAGCACCATAAGGGAACAGCAAACCAGGTTTGCTCTTAACTCAGGCCTCTTCATTGCGTAAATGAACTAAAAAAAGGGTTCCTGTTTAAAAGGAAATTATAGGTCGTATATTTTTTTTCATCCATTATTCACTTGATCATCAAATTGTGCATTTTTTGAAGAAAATTATTTTAACACCATCCACCAAGGAATCCACACAAGTAACAATAAGTACATTGTATAGTTATGATAGAAACATGTATCCTATCAATGAATTCTACAGGCCTAATTTTTTACTGAATATCATTTGTAATAACCTTCTAAAGGACTTATTCAATCACTGTAATTTTAAAGCACCTAAATATAGAATATAGAATCTACCTTTGTTCCTTTTGATGCAGCAGTCTTTTTTTTCTCTCTGATTTTTTTTTTTTTTGTAAGAATGACAAGCCCCATTGATGGCTGTAAATGAAAAGTAGATGGTTTATATGTAACCTCATGTTTGTATACTGCACGACAGTCCCTACAACATTTTATATTACTGATATGCAGTGAAACCGGTAAGTAGTCTGGCCTACATAAATGCACCATATGCCCACTTTGCTAGATATACAACTGAATCACTTGTATAAGTTGTAAAACAATTAATGTTATAGATCTTAGTAGTATTTCTAGATGAAAAGGTTTTCCCCTTAACGATATAAGCACATGATGAGCATGAGCCACATGGAAAGCATCCTACCCTACCACTGATTAAAGGTGCCTCTTCTTCATCAGAACAGTGAGGATTCTAAAATGAAGCTATATAGTATACTAGAGTCATATTATTCCTTTAACTTAACTTGCAGTATTCGTTTATGGTGTTGAACTTCATGAATCAACAATTTACTCTTTTTGTACTTTGTGTCTATATATATATATATATATATATATATATATATATATATATGTGTGTGTGTGTGTCTCTCTCTCTCTCTATGTGTATCTTCTTCTTCTTCTTCTTTCGGCTGCTCCCATTAGGGGTCACTACAGTGGATCATCTGTTTCCATTTCTTCCTGTCCTTTGCATAGGTTCATAGGTAGATACTAGGCTATCTGCCCGAGGGCATTTATAAGCCTAACCAGAGTGTGTCGGCTTTCGCCGCCCCATTGATTAATTAACTGATTCTCTGTCAAGCAGAGCCACTGAAGTGATCCCAGGGGTGTAAATCTGCATCTTCAATCTGTAAAGCTCTTTCCAGGGGTGAGAATCAAACCTTACACCTTGTGGTTGAAATGCATATACCTTAACCACTGTACCACTTGGCCTGATAGATTAGTACTAGGCTAACTGCCCTTGTGATCCATTTTAAGCCTAGCCAATTATCCCTTGTGAAACTTAAACCCTGTACCTTGTGGTTGTAAGGCAAACACCTTAACCATTAGGCCACCCTCCCAAACTCTGCATCTTGCTCTGTCACAACAACCACCTGCATGTCCTCTCACCACATCCATAAACCTTATCTTAGGACTTCCTTTTTTCCTGTTACCTGGCAGCTTCATCCTTAGCATCTTTTTCCCAATATACTCAGCATCCCTCCTCAGCACATGTCCAAACCAACGTAATCTTGCCTCTGGCTTTGTCTCCAAACCTTCCAACCTGGGCTGACCCTCTAATATACTTATTCCTAATCCTGTCCACCCTCGTCACACCCAGTGCAAATCTTAACATCTTTAACTTTGCCACATCCAGCTCTAACTCCTGCCTTTTTGTCAATGCCACTGTCTCCAACCCATTTAACATAGCTGTCTCATTACCCTCTTGTAGACCTTCCCTTTCACTCTTACTGGTACACGTCTGTCACAAATCACTCCTGACACTCTTCTCCACCCACTCCATCCTGCCTGTACTGTCTTCTTCTCCTCTCTTCCACACTCACTATTACTCTAAACTGTTGATCCCAAGTATTTAAACTCATCCACCTTCACCACCTCTACTCCCTGCATCCTCACCATTCCTCTATCCTCCCTCTCATTCACGCACATATATTCTGTCTTAGTCCTGCTGACCTTCATTCCTCTTCTCTCTAAAGCATATCTCTGCCTCTCCAGGTTCTCCTCTACCTGTTCGCTACTCTCACTACAGATCACAATGTCATCTGCAAACATCATAGTCCACGGGGACTCCTGTCTAATCTTGTCTGTCAACCTGTCCATCACCATTGCAAATAAGAAAGGGCTCAGAGCTGATCCTTGATGTAATCCCACCTCCACCTTAAACGCATCCGTCACTCCCACTGCAGACCTCACCACTGTCAGACTACCCTCGTACATATCATGTACCACTCTGACATACTTCTCTGACACTCCCGACTTCCTCATACAATACCACAACTCCTCTCTAGGCACCCTGTCATATGCTTTCTCTATGTCCACAATGACACAATGCATCTCCTTCTGACTTTCTCTGTACTTCTCCATCAACACTCTCAGAGCAAACATTATCTGTAGTGCTCTTTCCTGGCATAAAACCATATTGCTGATCACTAATCATCACCTCCCTTCTTAACCTAGCTTTCGCTACTCTTTCCCATAGCTTCATGCTGTGACTGTTCAGTTTAATCCCTCTGTAGTTACTACAGCTCTGCACATCACCCTTATTCTTACAAATCGGTACCAAAACACTTTTTCTCCATTCCTCAGGCATCCTCTCACTTTCCAAGATTTCATTAAACAACCTTGTTAAAAACTGTACTGCCATTTCACCTAAACACCTCCATGCTTCCACAGGTATGTCATCTGGGCCAACAGACTTTTCATTCTTCATCCTTTTCATTAGCTATCCTTACTTTCTCCTTGCTAATCCACTGCACTTCTTGATTCACTATCTGCACATCATCCAACCTTCTCTCCCTCTCATTCTCTTCAATCATCAGCACCTCAAAGTTTCCATCTGCTCAACACACTCTCCTCGTTTGTGAGTACGTTTCCCTCATTATCCTTCATCACCCTTACCTGCTGCACATCTTTACTAGCTCGGTTCCTCTGTCTAGCCAATCGGTACAGGTCCTTTCCTCCCTCCTTAGTGTCCAGCCTTTCATACGCCTTATCATTAGCCTTCGCCACCTCTCTCTTTGCCATGCATCTCATCTCCTTATACTCCTGTCTACGTTTTTCATCTCTCTGACAATCCCACTTCTTTTTCGCCAACCTCTTTCTCTGTATACTCCCCTGTACTTCCTCATTCCACCATCAGGTCTCCTTGTCCTCCTTCCTCTGTCCAGATGTCACACCAAGCACTTTTCTAGCCGTCCACCTTACTAGCTCTGCTGTAGTTACCCAGCTATTCGGTAACTCTTCTCTGCCACCCAGTGCCTGTCTTAACTCTTCCCTGAACTCCACCTCACAATTACCCTTTTTCAATTTCCACCATTTGATCCTTGGTAATATATATATATATATATATATATATATATATATATATATATATTTAGTAAATGAAGGAATTGGAAACTCATCTTTATATGCACAACAGCTGCATAAGTTGGAGATTTCGATAATTAAATTGTGGACTGCACATTTAGATGTCACATTTAGCCACTGAGAAAGTGTTTCTTAAGAAGATTCAATTGTGATAGTGTTTGCATGTAAATAAAGCAATATCAGATTATTTGCTTAGAATGTTAGATCTTGCATCAAATTATTTCTTAGTAGCCCATTGACTGCTTGTAGTTATCATTCTAGGCACTAAATATACACACACGCACAGAACACAAAATATTAGGTGTACACATACCCACGGAACATTGATTTGCCTCTTCCTTTGCTGACCACCCCCCAGAAGGTTCTATCTGGCATAAACTGTTGTTTGGGAAATCCAGAGTGAGGCAGGGTCCTGCATGTCTCCATTGTTCTTTATAGTGTGTGCTCTTTCACACAGAGAACCTATTAGAAGGTAATGGCCGTCTCTTTTGGCTGTAATGAGGTATGCAGTCATACCTCTGCATTCCACATAATTGTGTGGCTGGTTGACTGACATTCTGAACTGGATGCCAGTAAATCATCTCAAACTCAACCCTGCCAAAACAGAGTAGTATATGTTACTGTTCGTTTCGGCACATTCATGTTCTCTCATAATTACTTATGGTAGGTGGTTGATGGCCATTTGTGTGTAGCTTGTATAACCTTGGCAATTTCTATACAAAAGGGAGATGCTTGAACACTTAAAATCCAAACCTAATATTATTATCTTTATAATTTCACCCAATTCATGCTTTTCATTCCATCTGAGGGCCTTGTAGCAGTCGTATATGCTGTATTCTCAACACATCTTCATTATTATTATTATTATGCCCTGTTTCTGGAGCTTTCAGGTGCCCACCTCGAAAAGATACATGTTGTGAACACTGCTGATAAGATCTTCATAGGATATTCACATTTTGACTAAATTACATCTCTTTTACAGAGCTTGTAATGACTTTTAAGTTGAACTTTAAGGTGTTAGTACTTATCTCCTGCACCCTAAATGACCTGGATGCCGTTTGTCTTTTGGAGCTTTTAACACTGTATTGGTCATGTTCATTTTTGCTTAGTTGATTAAGACCTGATACTGATTTGTAGGATAAGATTAAAGGCATCTGAGATATACACCATTCCTGTCAAACTCCTGTCTTGTGGAATTTGCTGCCATGTTAAACTTAGAACTGCACTTTGTAGCCCACTTTTAGAAGAGCCTTAAAGCATTTCTGTTTCATAAAGCCTATTACATTTCACTTATAATCTAACTGTCATTGTAGTAGTTTCTCTTTATTGCCATTTTACTGTTTTAATAACATCTTAAGTAACGCTAAGAACCTAGGTCGAAAAAATCTTTGGCATTTCTTTATCTCCTCAGTGATTTGCCTTACATGACAGTAACATAACAGGGATAAACTACTTGTACTCAAGTATACAAGCATTCCAAAACAAATTGTTACCCAGATTTACAAACTTGGTGCATAATTTGCATAGGGCTGTTGCACTTTAGAAAACATGTCACAGCCATAAACAGATGTTTCTCTAAACAGTGATACATGTAATGCTTCATTATGTGTCTTGTATTACTTAAAAATCAATCTCTTGTGCATTTTAGAAAACATACCACAAACAAACTGTTGATTAATGCACATGACAGAAGTGACATGCAGAACTGATTTTCATTTAGAAGTAGAGTGGCAGAATCAAATACATCAACAACTGAAACTTAATCTATAATTTAAAAGCAGTGCCAACCATTAATGTACATTTCTACTTGATACCTGCCTTTCCGTTTTCCAAAACTTTAGAGTTTGGCCAGTCTACATAGTTCTTACCTACACTCCAATATGCTTTCATATCTCATTTTATTCCTCTTATGGAATGCAAAACCTCCTGCAGTAACCATAGATTTTGGACTGAAATGCTTCTATATAGATTCTGCAATCTTGAATATTTTTTTTTAGGTGGTTTAGCTTGTGATACCAAATTGGACAAAATCCATTATTTTTTTGGTACCCATACTTAACATCAGTTGAACCCTTTTGTCATTTAGAATGTTATTAGCTCTCAGATCATAGGCTCATAGGTAGATACTAGGCTAACTGTCCTGAAGGGCCATCAGTAAATGATCATTAATCTTTTCTGGTAGCATCAAGTACATTCATTTTTTGAACATGTTCAGCAATTTTAACAGTGTCCACAATGTCGTTTCTGCTGCATTTAACCTCTGGCTTGACACCCCCCCCCCTGGTTAGAGGCTGCTATTCTACTGGACACTGGCATGTCCTCATGGACTGAACCCATGACTCTGTCTGCTAGACCAGATGCCTCACTGAGAGCCTCTAGTTAATGAATGGCAGGGAGGTATCCTGATGCTGCTCATTTAGTATTTGATTTATTATTTACATGTATTTATTTACATTTGTTTACCAGGATGATACAACCGACAGAGCTGCTTTTCAGTAGAGGACATAGGAGAAAAGCTCTACATGAATTTATGCAAAACAATAAACAAATTTTAGCAATACAATTTTCAAACAGATGTATAGCATTATATAAGCTGAAAATTCAACAGTTTATAAAACATATGAGCAGCATACATTAAGCAAAAATGTAGCAATAACAATGTGTTCCTGGATATTTTTTTGTAGACTGACCATACATCACAGTTTTTGTCTCTTCTCCAGTCCTAGTTATTAGTTGTTCAAGAGTTGTTCTCATTGAAGAGGAAATGAGAAGAGACTGAAAAGAGGTTGAAAAGAGGTATCAGGCATCCATCCATGATACATGGTCTCTAATGTGGCTACCCTTGTGCAAGCAAAACTTATATATCCAAACTAAAATGCACATCCACCAGCTTCCTAAGCAGGGTGGCTTCTTATCCCACTCCACATTGCAGGGTACTTCCCACAATCTTTAACTAGTTCAGGATTTCATGAAGTTTCTTTTTTTAATTCAAGTAGCCTGCTTTGGAAATCCCTGTGGTGTCAAGTGCTTCTCCTAAAAGGAGTATGATAGGGACTTTAATAGAGGAGGGTTCACATACCTCTTATCCAGAGCTTAATAAGCTGCCGTGTATAAACCTAATGTCTCCCTTGTCATTCTTTGATTCATATACCGAGGGTACCCTGACATCTTTTTTTTCCTGTTTTTGCTTCACTCTTTCCTGCTACCCAAGTGTCTTTCTCTCTCTCCATAGCTGAGTCTACCAACTCCTAATGGTCTTGGACTATCTCTGTTCTAAGCCTGAGGCTGGTGCAGAACCCAAGGGCATCCTGAGGGATTGTGCTGTTGACTGCTTCCACTAGGGGATCTTTTAATTTATGGCCTACCCCTGGGTAACCATTCTTTCCTGCATTCACCCGTTGCATATGAGGGCTAGTGCAGGGAATGCCTAGATGAACATCACCTCCCTCTGTAATGCATCCCTTCCTACCAGTGCCTCAGACACCTGAGCTGCTAATCGAACCCAGGTTACCTGGACCATGTTTAGAGTACCCCCCCCCATCCTCCTCTTGTCCACTAGTGGATGTCTTATCTGGAGACATTTTTTACAAGATGAAGGAAGCCTTAAAATGGGATGCAAAGGAGTTCCCACAAGCCCAGTAATGATCGGGAGACTTTTTAGGCCTGCCTCATCTAAATCCGTTTGCTATGCCTCCTGTCTTAGAAGTATTGGAAGGAGCATTTCTCATTTCTTCAATTAAGTCAAACTGCCTAAACCCCCTGCTCCAAGTAAGCCTCTTTGCTTTTATGAGGTCCAGAATTCCTACACATCTTATACAGTAGTAGCCTTAGCTGATCTAACTATGATGTTCCAGGATTCTAGCTACAGATCACTTCAGCTTTGTCCAGGAATCCTATTCCCAATGATAGGGAGAGTAGGGTGGTTAATTGCTTTGGGAAGAAGACCTACCTGTATACCTTTTTTATCCGATGTTTAGGACCCTTAACTCTCAGACTTGCTAGATGAAGTTTCAGAAGTCTCTACTACCTCAGCTGAAGTGTAAAGCAGAGGAGATCAGGAACATGAGCCTGAAAGGGGGGATGATCAAGCTGTGCAACGTCAGTTAAGAGATTAAGTAATGCCTGTAGCCAGCTATTGGGACAGCGTTTGCCCACCTGAGGAATCAGCTTTTGCCAGACCATGTGAATGTACAGTTCCTAAATGCAGTATTAGAAAACGATCTTCAGACCCCCCAGATGAGAAGGTGTTTAAAGGAGTGGAGGAGAAAGGAAAAACCATGTTGTCTGCTAACCAGACCTTTTATTCATGAGTTCCAAAATATAGCATGAACTACCCAGCTAAAGACTGGCCTCTTTTATCTAAGTAGGGAAAAGGTAAATCTCACAAGGGAAAGAGGACACACTACAGAAAGCTGGCAAATGGAGCAAAAGCTAACCCTTGGAGTCCTCAGGGCCATTGCCCTCTAGAAGGAACAGCTATGACTTAGTCAAGCTTATCCCTTCCTTTCCCTAAAAAATTCACCCCAATCTTCCAACCCATTTTCTCTCCTGTAATCACTTGCTCATAAAAATATGGGGGGGGGGGGCTGGATGGAACTCTCTCTGAAGGAGTAGGAGGTAATCACCCAGCACTAGTGGTTTCTCACCATTCTGAAAAAGGGTATAGGCCCCAATTTCCAAATAAGCCAATATTATCAGAAATTCCTCCAGTTTTCAAGGAGCAGATGGGGTGGTCCCATCTCTCCTAAAAAGGCCTCCTAAGTGGAGGTGGATACTGTAAAAGAGTAAATTTTACTTGTGACTCGAAAGTGACAGGAAAATAAGGTACTTGGAAATCTAATGTACATTTTTCAAGTTAATCAAATTAAAAGTTAAAAAATTCAGAACACTTACATTATAGAACATTTTGCCTTTTCCTATTCCTTCATGCTTTTCTAGACATCTTGGATATAAACAAGGCCTACTTCCACATTCCTATTGCAAAGGTTCACAGTAGCAGTCTAAGATTTCTGCCCAAACCTTGACAACTGTCTGCTAGTGGCAGCCTCTATAGAACAGTTAGATAGAGAAGGCGCTGCAGTTATCTTAGCATGCTTCAGGAAACCTAGGCTTCTCTGCAAATCTGCGGAAGTCCTATCTGACCCTGATGAGATGAGTATTGTTGCTGGAGGTGTTACTAGACACAGTAGCAGGGACAGGAGTATTCATGGGATCACCATGTCAGAAAAAGGCACTTCATTGTCAAACATATTATAGCATTTATAATAGCCGTCAAAGAATTCAAGCAGATTTGGACCCAGCAGAACCTAAACATCCTTATTGACAAAAATGCAGTTATGTGGTGCGTAATCCAGCAAAGAGGTGCCCACTCCTATCTGCTGTGGAGATTAATGGTGAAAGCTTGGAAAATAGCCTGAAAGTCAGAACTGACCCTTGGGCATCTTAAATCCACTCTTAGGAGGACGTCTTGGAAGATACATTGAGCAGGACACAGTAAGACCCAGATAAATGGCTGTTAAAAAGAGATGCGTTCCTGGACTTGACTCACAAGTGGAGTATTGCAAAGTTTTGCACCAGAACAACAGCTGCAGGAGCTTGAGCAATATATGAATTCTCCCTACCATGGCCTGGCCTGTTTCTCTGTGTTTTCCCTTTGATACCACTGATCCCCATAGTATTACAAAAGGTCAAAGAGGAGAAACTGCTAATGCAACTAATAGTTCCTTTTTGACCTAGGCAGCAATGGTTCTCCATCCTGCTGACTCTAGAAAGGTCAGACCCCATTGGCATACAGTGCCACAACTTGTGGAGCCTAACACCGCAAACTCAGCTGATCTAATACTTACTTCACATTTTCTGAGGAATTCCAAAGTTTTATGAGGATGGCTAGGTAGGCAAACAGAAAGATGCCCTACCTAACAATTCATATGGTGCCTTGCTAGACTGCACTTCCCAAATTCAACACAAGCAACAAAGTGTCTTGGTTCTCACTTGTCTATTAGACCTTTACAGAAAATGTGTGTTATAGCAATCTGAAGGCTAATCTACTAGCTATTACTCCTTCAATACAACCTCAGCTGTGTCTTATAGTAACTCACCTTGCCACCCTTTGAATCAGCTGCCCCCCTCCCCCCCAGCACACACACACACACACACACACACACATACACACATTTCAAGTAACTTTCCTGGAAGACCACCATTTTAACTATATGAACAGTTTTGAAATTGCTGGCTGTTATGTGCAAAGAACTATTTTTACATAACAGCGTAACATTATCAACTATGAACTATCCTGTGTTTATGCCTGAAGTAATAACATTAGTGTCTCTAAAGCAGGACATTTTTATCCGTGCATTTTTCTATATTTTGAGATTGTGGTTAAAAAGATATTGTATTCTCTGGCTATACAAAAGTACCCAAAATTTTATTTAGACAGGAGTAAGCAAATAAATCCAGACCAATTGTTCCTCTCCATGCCCTTGGTAAAGAAGACAGAGTTGGTAAATCAGCAGACTGTACCCAAGTGGCTAGCCCACGGTGTCTGTTTTTGCTGCTTTTTCCATAACATAACTTTTCTGGCCACACTAAGGATGATTCCATTAGAACCACAGCCTTCTTCAGTATTATGAGCATCCAGTTCATTTTCAAAGCAATTACTTGGTCATTAGTCTACACCTTCTCCAAACACAACACCGTAGGTTTCTATCCAGGATCAGAGCAGACTTTGCCATCGCCATCTTTCAGGGTGTGCTCTTTTTGTAGCCTTTTCAAGTTTATCTACTCCCCTGGTTCTTGATCTGTGGGAGTTTTCAAAGATTTTAGGACTGCAACAATGAATATTACAATAAATATAGTACAGTTATGTTAGGAACTTAACATAATCATACCTGTTGAAGTATAGTCACTATTGCAGTCTTAGTCCCCTAATCCCTTCTGCTATTCCTTTTGGACATCCTGGAGTGGGGATGAGTATCCCTACCACCATCCCCTCTGATATTGTTTGGCCATTCTGGAGTTAGGGATGTGTATCCTTTTCTCACCCACCTTCCCTTTTCATTTCCAAGTACACTCCTTCTCTGGGTTCACTTAGAACCTGAAGAAGTAGATTGGAGCTTTATGGTTAGGTCACTTTTCCTAGGCCCAGTTGTGCTGTAGTGACTTCATACAAGTCTCCTTGCCCAGCCAGTGCAAAAAAAGATCTGAAGATGGTGGTAGCTGACACCCCTGTTATACTACCAGTATCCTTACATCTGAGTGGGAAGAAACTGGCCAAATCCAGTAAGGGTAAGGTAGGTCTTTGGAAGTTGGGCTAGCCATCAGGCTTCCTCCTGGAAAGAGTCTAAGCTGTCATGAGTGTAACACTGAATATATTGGAACAGCTCTAGTTATGGTATGTTTCAAACATGGCTGTGTTTCTTTGTCCACAGATATGTCCAAGTCATTCATAATGGTATCATTCTTAGGGGTTATAATTAAGGTGGTAAGTGCTGAGGAGATTTGCTTCATTAATGTGTCGTGTTACATTGTGTCACATTAAGCTTGAGCCCATGATTAATGCACCAAGCAGGTGCATGATTTGGCCTTTTTTGCAGGATGTGTGTCAGCTGGGGAGTTTATAACTGCACCAAGCTTGCAGTCATCAGTAATCTCAATTGTAGACCTTTCACATCAAGCATGACATATGAAAAATAAATACCAATGAGAAGGAGGCTAAGCACAGAGGCATGTGGGATACCACTACTGGCAGAGCTTCTTGAAGATGAACTACCACCAACCCTCATAAGGTGAGTTCTCTTAGAAATCCAGTTAGCTACCCAGTTGCTTATACAAGTATTTATAATCATTAGCTACCCAGTTACTTACACAGGTATTTATAATTAGGCGGGTGAGTTTATCAAGAAAAGCTAAGTGGAGAACAGTGTCAAAGGCTTTAGCAAGATTCAGGTAGACAGAATAGATGAACTGACTATTGAATATTGCATCAGTGAGTTTTTCAAAAATGTTTACAAGATTAAGTAGGCGGGATTACCTTTTCAAGAACCAGATTAATAAGGGTTGAGGAATTGTATACTTCCAGTATTGTTATGCATTAGATGGTTATGATATGTTCCTTAACTTTACAAGTAATGGATGAAAGACTAATTGGTCTGTAGTTTCCAGGGTCTGTGGTGGGGTCACCATTGTGGATGGAGACAACAGTAGCTCATCTCCACACTTCAGATATGTACACAGTGGAGAAACCGAGGATAGAACCCACATGGTGAGAGTTGCAGGCTCTAGGTCCGACTCTAAACCTGTTACAAGTGGCATCCCCCAGGGTTCAGTCCTGGGATCCCTCCTGCTCGGCATATACTTTTCAGAGGTACAGGCAAGCACAGGAGGACTATGGCTGACCAAGTTCACAGATGACTGCAAACCGGGGGCCATAATTGACTCTCCGCCTGATACAGACATCCTCCAGAAGAGTCTCACTGAGACAGATACCTGGTTTCAAAATCATGGCCTCAAGCTAAATGCCAAAAAGTGCATAGTCATCCCCTTTGGAAAAAACAAAATACCTGTGAACTACCACATACGTGGTAGTCTCCTAAATACAGACAATGTAATAAGGGATTTGGAGATCCAAGTAGATAGTAATCTCTCCTTTGATAATCATATTGCCAAGGTGGTTAGAAAATCCTTGTATGTGGTGCACCTAATCACAAAAGGGTTTGCATCTAGAACAAAAGAGGTTATTGTGCCCCTGTACTCATCACTCATCAGACCCATCATAGAGTACAACGCCCCATTTGGGATGTACCTTACAAGACACCTGAAACAGCTGGAAAGACCACAGAAGTACCTCAACAAGAGGATTACTGGCCTCAAACAGATGCCCTATGCAGCCCGACTGAAGAAACTCCAGCTGTACTTGGTTGCATATCGCTTACTCAGAGGTGATCTCTGCCTGACAGACAAGGCCATGTCCAACCCAGAATTGATGGACATGCTCCACCTAAAAAAAAAACCAAATCCCTGAGAGTCACATGCTCTAGGGATCTAAACCTCACCACTACGATAAATAGGACGTGCTGGAGGGATAGATTCCTGTCCCAGACACTCCCCATGCTTTGGAACAGGATTCCAGTCTACATTAGGCAGAGCCCCTCACTAACACTCTTCAAGAAAAACATTGATGAGTGAATGGAAAACAGTAAATTTATCCAGGGGATCACTGCAGTGGCTCTGCTGGACAGAGGCACAGGGAACTAATGGCTCTGCTGGACAGAGGCACAGGTAACTAATCTAAGGGGGCGGCGAAAGCCAACACATTCTGGCTAGGCTTATAGATGCCCTCAGGCAGATAACCTAGTACTTACCTATGAACCTATGAATTGGATGGGGAGGAATTCAGTTAGACTACGTATAGTGCTAACTAAGAAATAACCAAGCATATTGTCAAGACGTAAAGACGTAGTATTCTTGGCTTTAGTAAGCTAGGAAAGGATGTGTTTACAGGAGATCATCAGTGGAGACTGCATAAGAGGGAGAAATGCTGGTGGAGAAATTTGTCCACAAGTATATTAGAAATGTCTTCAGGGTCAGAGTGAGTAGTGTTTTTGAGATATGTTATGTGTAGTTCTGGGTGTTACTTCTGAGTGTCCTGACACAGTTGAAGATGGCCTTGTGCTTATTCTTCACAGAAGTGGTAGTATTTAATTACTATCTAACCTTAAATTGTTTGATGGTACTCCTGAAATCCATGTCAGTTATGTTTTGTTTGAACTGAGTTATCATACTTGGTGATGGTAAGATGCTGATTAAGATAAGCTTCTTTCCTGCTTCAGCCACATGCACTGAGAGCTCCATTGTGTCTCTGTGTCTGACTCTGTCTGTTTCTTCGTCTTTCTCAGCATCTGTACCAGGACGGTAAGCCTGTAGTCAGTTACCACCTACATGGGCAAAGACAAAAGGCCAGATTCAGTAAAGCCTACAGTGAGTGTACACGATATGTATTCAAGAACATTCTAGTCACTCAGAAAGATTACACTAAGTGTATATGTAGTCTACTTTTTGTGGTAACCTTTACGAATCACTGTCAATATTTAAACCTGCAAGAATATCAGTAGGAAAACTAAAATTAGGAGGAAGAAGGTATGAGCTATGTCTTGTCTGTTCACTCAGAAAGGTGTACACTTAGTGTAAGCATTATTGAATCCTGGGGAAAGTCTGTCATGTACCTGAGGTGGAAGGATATAAAAGGCCCTACTAATATTATGACTTCTAGAGTCAGAAAGGTAGAGTCACCCTATCCTTGCTCAGCCTGGTGAGTGAAGCATCAGTGTGCCTTACAGTGGTCACCTATAACTAGGACATTGGCTTGAAGTGTGCATTTGCTGTGTGCTCTGTGGACGTTATAGCCATAGGCACATTTTTTTAAACAAGAAACATCCTTATTGAACTATTACTTATGATATACACAATCATACATTTATACAAATGAAAACAAACCATATTGACATATTTTCAGTTGCAAACATTATACATCACATACTCTCCAGTCATTGTCATTTGAACATTGTATAACTCATTCAATTCCTGCCTTCCCTTAAACCTCATTCCTCCACCAAAACATTATTTTGCATGTATGGTTCCCACAATTCAAAATGTTCTATGTAATTTGCTCTTACTCTGTTCTAGAGATCCCACTTACTATCCTTTTATCTCTATTACTATTTTCACTATTTCTAATACGGTTGGCTTAGGCTTTGATTTCCAGTTTATAGTAATTGCTTTTTTTGGCAGCCACCAAAATTAAACTCAGCAAGGCCTTACTATGTCTAGTCAATTCCGATTCTTATCACAGCTCAAAAAATCATTTCCATAGTTACATCTATTTGCTTATCCAGTATTTCTGACAGAATAGTATGCAGAGAATTTTTTAAATTCTGTCAACTCATTACACTGTCAAAATATGTTCCCAATTTATTTATTTGTTTAACATTTGTTTATGGGGAAAGTCCAACTAGGACAGAGATCATCAGCAGAGACCCGGGGATAAACGCTCCAGACACATAACACTGCCAACATTTTTAATCTACCTGAGGACAAATTCTTTGGAGTCTTCTTGGGATATAAAAATACCTGTGCAAACATTTCCAAGCAAAAGTCCGAAATCTTATAGAGTTTGTTGCATATTTGGGAGGTATACATATATCCTCCCATTGTTTCTTTGTGAATTGCTTATTCAGTCTCTTCCCAATCCTTTCTAACCTCCTCTGATTAATTTGTATAGTTATCAAGCAGTATTTCCTATGGCCTACTGATTACCCTTTTGTAAACAGCAGCTTCTATTCTAGATTGTACTAAAAACTCTACCAGTCTGTTGCTTAGGAGCCCCTGTTTCTTTCTCTTTGCCTATACTCTGATATCAGTCCTTGATAGGGAAGGCAATCTGTAGCCTGCAGTCCACATGTGCTCTTGGCCTCTTCCCATTCCATTACCTTTCCCTCTCTAATTGTTTGCTCCCAGTAGCTTGGTTCCTTTGCCAGTTTTCTCTAGTAAATTCTAACCCCCTGTATAGGCACATAGATTTGGTTGCTCATAATGTGATTAATTGCAACAATTAGAGGTATGTGAATATTTGTGGCAATGTGCCTGTGTCGCTGAGGTTTAGGTGTACTGATAAACTCACTGTCTGTGAGGCTCAACAAGAGATTTCTTTAGAAACACTGCATATGTGGGCTTAATGTTGGATTGTAATGCCATGGAGGTGGGGTGGGATTAGTATTGGTTTGTAATGATGTAGAGGGGGCGTACTGGCAATTGTGGGAAGTTAGATATTAGCTTCTAATGTAGATAAATATTTACCTCTTTCACAAGACATTTCTGTATTTTGAAGTAGTAAGGAGCTGTCAGTGAATGTGAGGCAGTTACTGCACTGCCTAATAATTCCAAGGTCAAGCAGGCTGGCAGCAATTGGTGTGAGAACAGACTTGTCAGTCCATGGTGACAAGGAAAAGAGCTGGTAAACTGTGTCCCAGATAGTATAAGTTAGCTCTTTATTAATGGATACAGCAGTGCAACAATGATCTGAGCTAATGGACACAGCAAAATAATTTGTTAGAGCAACAGCAGTATAGTAAAATCAATAGTGGTATAGTAATGCAGATGCAGATATAGCAGTATTGTAGTACTATCTTATACCAAAATAATGGCTGTGACAATACAAAAAAATATCAGGACAGCAGCAGAATGATCTAGCAGATACTATATCAGCTAAGCTCAAATGCCACAGGTAGTGGTACAGAAAGGCATGGAGACTACATAATGTTTATTAAGTGCTATGCACTAAACAATTTAGGTGGTATGAATAGGATTGGATGCCACAGATTACAGTGCAGTAAGACACTAAGGCCACAGAGTACTGATATGTTGGGCAGTAGGCAGCTGAGCCAGAGCAGCACAGTGGGTTTGGCTTCAGGGTGATGTAGGGCTTGGATGTTATTTATAGGGATGCAGTACAGCAGACAGGTAACAGAGGGTGATGCATGTATAATACCACTAGCAACAACAGCACACTGGTAACACCTGTAGTGTTAGTGTTTGAATAAAACCCCACACAACAATGGCTAAACCATAGCAGTATGCCATCATTATGGAAAAGTAATAGTCTGGTAAGAGAATATGAAACCAGTTCTCAAATAGCAGCAACAGTGAAGACAAATCAACCAGCAGCTGCAATAACAAAACAAAGCTGTATATCACTAGATTGCAGAGAAGCCATGAGCAGCTATAACAACAAAACAGGTCAATAAACAAAAATGCATGATATGTATTGTGTGTGTGGTGGCAACAGCAAATAGAGCAAGCAGCAGCTATGTCAGCTAGACAAAAAAAGAATTACAAAATACTAGAACATAGTTAACCTGTCAGCAATGACAACAGCAGTACAGGTTTAAACAATGAGCTGTGGTAATACAATAGTTAGTGTAACAGCAACAACGCAGAAAACACCATAGCAGCTATATCAGAAAGATAAAAAAATACTGTAAGCAGTAAAACACAGATAACTAGTCAGGAGCATCAACAACAAAGATGGTCAAAATAGTGTGGTGATACAGTAGTAAGTATAATAGAAATAAATTAGGCAACCAAGCAACAGCTTCAGCAGCAAGACGAAATAGAAGTAGAAAAATACTAGAATGCAGGTCAAAATGAAATACTGTAATACAAAAATAAGTGTAGTAACAGCAGCAACATAGGCAATCAAGCAGCAGCTATTGCAACAGTAAAAATAGGACTGTTAATCACTAGAACGCAGCCAGTCAGCAGGTACAATACATTCAGTGCATACATGGTTATGCAGTAATAAGAACAGACAAAACACTTTGTATAGTACTGATCCCTCAAAGCACCACACTTTGTGGTGTTGCACACAATGCAGTGTGTCATGTTCCGGCTGTGTATGGATTCAGTGCACTGTTGTATTTACAGCCCAACAAAAAAGAGTGCCTTCTGCCAAACTGTCTAAATTTCAGTTTCAAGCAGCTGCTGACACCACAGAAGCCAGCCAGTGAAAACAGAAAAACAGAATTCCAGCAGAATGCACCTCTCAGAATTGGCCATCTACTAGGTAAACTCCCCCCCTTTTCACTCTCACAGTATGTTGGAACTTCCACAGTGGTGCAGCAGTTAGTGTTGTCGCCTCACAGCAAGAGGTTCTCCGGTTCGATCCTCGGCTGGGGTGCCCTCTGTGCGGAGTCTGCATGTCCTCCCTGTGGTTGCGTGGGTTTCCTCTGGGTGCTCCGGTTTCCTCCCGCATCCCAAAGACATGGATTGGACACTCTAAATTGGCCCTAGGTGTGAGTGTGTGCGTTTGTGTGCCTTCAGTGGAAGGTTGGGTGCCGGGCTGGCAACTCAACACCGTAAAACTTCACTGCCAATCATGAGCGGACAGGTGTTCCGCTGTGGCGACCCCTAACTGGGAAAAGCCGAAAGAAGAAGTATGTTGGAACTTGATATTGCAGTGGGTTCAGGCAGGCAAGTTAGAAAGTGCAGAAGTGTATACAGGTAGAAGGTTTTCTGTAAAAGTCCTCTTAAGTTGTAGTTTAAGGTCAGCTCAGGTGGATCAGAGTAATATAATCTGCAAGTCAGCAAAACAGCTGTACAACCATCCAAATTAAACTGTCTGTTGATACTGTAGAAACCACTCAATGAAAGCAGAATTCCAACAGAATGCATTCTTTCCTGGTAGACAAAAACTTGCTCTCCCTCTCTGTCTGCACCCCCCCCCCCATCTGTTACAAAGAAAAGTAACTTTACATGCAGATACAAGTAAGCAAATTCCAACAGGAGTCCCAGGAAGTGCAGAAATGTTTGGGGTGAGAGGGGGGAGATCTGTTTAGAAGTCCTCTCAGGTTTTACTGTTAGGTCAAATACTGTTACACAGACTAGGAGATTCCCCAGCTCAATAAAAAAGCAAGCAGAAGTTGTTACAAAATCTTAAATTCTTTCACTGCAAGTAATTTCCACTATTTTATGAAATTATCTCAGTTTTGTTTTTATATAATGTGTTCACAAAAATTCACTCTTTTTCCACATTCAGTCATTAATTACATCACCCCTTTTTACATAAAGGGTCACTGTGTATTGCCTTTAACTTAATTAAGTACATGAAAATGACATTATACTGCCCCTTCTGAATAACATTTACATATGAAATTCACTCTGTAATGGTCATTGCAGTAACTGACAATTAATAAGCCTCTTGATAACTTAATTTTACAGTTATCACTTTTGTAAAAATATTTGTACATTCTTTTGCAGAAAAGGTGATCTGCTACCTTTGAATTAAATACTGTTGAAGGTATTTTTTTTGTTATACACACAAAAGTTACTCTTCTTTTCTTTGATGTTTTGCCTACCCAACCATGTTTCTACCATTATTTTATTATTTTTATTTTCAGTTTGATGATTGGAGAAATCCACCGGGCCAAGAAGAGCCTGTTTTCAGTGGAGGCCCGAGGAGAAAAGCTCCAATGAACAATTACAAGCATACACAAAGCAGTATAATTATCTAAATCAGGCTGAGAATACAGCATAATACATATGAGGTGTAATACAATTATGCAAAGAAATACAAATAATAGGAAATTGTTGGAAATTTTGTATGTACAAAGTTAGATACATTTACTGATATAAGAAAATCTAGCAAGGTTAGCCAAGGTGCAACAAAAGGCTGTTCAGTATTGGTTTAATGGAGTGTAGTAGTAGACAAAGTAATAGTATGAGAAGTAGGTGTAGCAGAGGATGGAGATGACAGTAGTTAGAGGGGGAAGTTATGCTGGAGAATGCCATAGCATGCCCATTTTGAAGATAGGTTGAGAACAAGAGAGATTTGAAGTTGGTGTGGTTTGGGGTATTGCGAAGGGAGGGAGGGAGAGACCTCCATAGTTTAGATATGGAGTAGGATAGCAGGAGGTGGCTAGGGGGTTGTGAGGGTTTGTAGATTTGTAGGAGGTTTTAGTTTTCTGATCTGAGTGAGCAGTTAGGAATATAGCGGATTAAGGCAGTAGTGAGAGTGGGGCAGCTGGAAGATTTGAAGATGAGCTTTGTGGGCAGTGGTGAGTTTGAGGAAGTTCGGGTAATTAGGTAGCTCGAGCCATTGCAGAGTCTGGAGAGAGTGGAAATGTTGGGATGAGTTTTTGGAACTGGTGGAAATTTTACTTATTTTATTGTAGCAGGAGTAGGCAGAGTTGGAGATTGGTTAGCAGAGGAGAGCCGTACATGAGAGAGGAGAGAAGGCAGGAGGAGGCTAGGGTTTTTCTGGTGGAGGGGATGAGGCAGCAGCTGTGTCTTTACAGGAGTCCTAGTTTTTGCTGGGTTTTTTTGATGATAGTTTGGATGTGGGTGTCAAAGTTTAGATGTTCAATGATAACACTGAGCAGTTTAGTATTTGATACAGTTTTGATGGGAACATTATTCTGGCTGAGTATAGAGAAGGAGTTTTTGTCGATAGGGGAATTTCTAGAGGGAGAAAATATCATCAGTTTAGTTTTATTTGCGTTTAGGGCCAGGTAATTTTTTTGCATCCAGGTTTCAGTTTTAGAGAACACTGATTTGGGTTTTTAGAAGTAGGACAGAGGGAGGGAGTATGCTGAGCAGATGATTGTTGAATCGTCAGCATACTGGATTAGTGAGGAATCAGGGATGGTGTGGTGATAGTTATTGATAAATATATTGAAGAGTAAAGGGCCTAGAACAGAACCTTGGGGAACACCACGGTGGGGGTATGTAGGAAGGGAGAAGTTGAGGATTTCTGTTGTATGGCATGTTGTCATTCGGAGAGGTAGCTAGAGAAACAGGCTATGGTGGAAGGAGAAAAGTTGAGAGAGGGGAATTGAGATAGGAGTAAGGGGTGGGAGATGGCGTCAGAAGCTTTGGACAGGTCTAGGAACAGGTTAGATACGAATTTGCCAGAGTCAAATGCTTGGTTAATAGTCAGGAGAAAGGAAAGGAGGGCAGTCATGGTACTATAGCCAGGGTGGAAGCCGTGTTGAGTTGGGGCAAGAAGGTTATTGTGTGTTAGGTATGGCATGAGTTGTGAATGGATACATTTTTCCTGGATTTTAGAGAGTGGGGAAAAATGGCAATAGACCTGAAATTGGTGGTGTCAGGTGTTTTTACCATCCTTATGGAGTGGGATGATGTATGCATGTTGCCAGATAGAAGGGACATAGAATTCTTGGGTGGATTTGTTTATTAAGATCGGAATGGGTTAAGGCAATGCTATCAGCAGATATTTTGAGGTAAGCTGATGGTAGATTATCAGGTGCATTACGGCAAGTTTTAAGTTGGAGGATTCGCTTTTTTTATTGTACTTGTGGGGATGGGTATTAGGTTAAAGGGGAGGAAGGAGGTATGAAATCAGAGGGATGGTGGGGACAGGAAGGTTTGGGATTAAGCTGGGGAGTGAGGGAAGGAGGAGGACAATTTAGCTATACAGTCCACAAAGAAGGAGTTGAATAGGATGGCAGTTTCAAGATCAGTGAGGTCGGGGTTAGGACAGGGGTTATTTTCATTTCCTGGGTGTAGGAGGGAGGAGATGGTGTTCCAGAATTTTCTAGGGTTGGTTGAGTGCTCAGATTGAAGTTTGGAATAGTATGCTTTGCAGTCTCTAGTTGTTACTTATTTTACAGAGTTGTGTTATTTGAATTCAAGTAGGGAGTTAGGTTGCTTGTTTCATTGGCATTGCTTCCATTTTTTTGTCTCTTTGGAGCATGGTTTATTTAGTTTCTTTTGATAGCCAGGGAGCGGCTTTAGCCTTGACATGTTTGGTTCATAGAGGAGCATGGTTGTTGAGTAGGTTTAAGAAAGTTTAATTGAAGAAGGTGGTGATGTTGTTAAGGGGCAGGGTTCTTAGGGGGGTCCAGTCAGTAAATTTTAGACACTGAGAAAGTCTGAAGGTTGAAGTAAGAGAGGTTACGAGTTTGAATGTAGTGATGTTGCTTTTGAAGAGGAGAGGGGTGACTGTCAGTGAAGGCTGACAGGTGGTCACTGAGGGGGTCTGGGAGGATTCCTGCATTTGAGATAAAGTTGGGATGGGATGTTAAGATCCAGTCAGTGATGGTGCCAGAGGCTCCATATTTGTTATTAGTTGGGTGAAGTTGAAGATGTTGACTATATGAGATGGGGCTTGAGAGTTTATAGTGGCCCAGTTAATGTCAAGTAGGATGTAGGTTTCATTTTTAATGTTAGAGGAAAACCAGGAGAGGATATCTTCTAGTATTGGGATATTATTGCCTGGTGGAATATAGAGGGCAGCTACGCATATGATCTTATGATTATTGATTTATAGTAGAGCTATAGATATTTCAGCATTGGCGAAGTTTGGAATGTGATTGGTGCATGGAGTAATTGTATAGGAGGAGGAGTAGATTATGGCTACACCTCCACCACCGCCTTTTTTGTTAAGTCTGTCATTGCGAATCATTTGGCAGCCTGGTGGAAGAATTTTATTGTCTTTTATGAAGGGTGTAAGCCAGGTCTCTGAGATGGCTACTATGTCAGGGTGGTTGTGGGAAAGCCAGTCATGGAGGTTAGGGATTTTATTTTGAAGGTTATGGGCATTGAATGTAGTGAGGCAAATAGCTTTGGGAGTTTGAGGGTGAGTGGGAGGGAAATTAGTGGTTTGTGTGGTGGTAGTGGGCCCGGGGGGGTGGGATGGATGTCACCGGAGAGTGAGAGGGAAATTTGGTGGAGAATGAGTATAGGGTACTTTAATGTGCATGGAGAGCTTTGAGTCATGGTAAGGAGTGGATTTGTTGGTGTGAGATTGGAGGGGGTGTGTTGTGTGATGGTGGAATAGGTAGCATTTTGTGTTTGAATAGTGGGGTTGGGTTCGAAGAGTAGAGTTCATGAGCTATGGAAGTGAAGGGTGGTGTGGAAGTATGTTGGAAAAAGGTTGTGTAATGTGAAGGCGTGGCATAGGAGGGGTTAGGGAGTTGTGTAAGATAAGTCAGACAAGTGAGGGAGGTAAGCATGGCTGTTAGGTTTAGTAGATGTGATGTGGTAGGGGGCATTGTTTAAGTTGGGTGGGGAGTTTGAGTGGAATGTGTGTGGTGGGTCGGGTGTAGTATAATTGGATGGTAGGAGATGTGGGAGGAGTTGGGGATGAATACATGTACAGATATTGGGGGTGGGTGGAAATTGGAGGCAGGGTAGGTGAGCGGAGTGAGCCCGCAGGGCGAACAGAGTGGGTAGAGTCCCAGCAGAGGTGAGAGAAAAACTATCAGTGATTGCTAGTAACAATATAGGTAGCAGTTTTGCCAAAATGTTTGTGTTATTTTTATGCCTTTAGCTGGAATTTTAAAAGTTTCAGTCCATTACAGCCTCTAAGAAGCAGTTTGAAGGTAAGTGGCTAGTGGCTTGAGCGTTGGACTGTTAGCTTAGGGAGAGGTGCTGCCAGATCCTTTAGATTGGAAAGAATTAGCAGAACGGCAGTGGTCTGTAACTGGTGTAAGCAGTTAAAAGGAAACCACAAACAGAAAAAAAAAGAATACAGCTAAGAGAGTTGGCACTATTGTAGTGACTAACTTATTGATGGCAGAGAGAAACAAAGAGACAAGGTTTTTAACAAAGAGGTGAGTGTTGGGGGGTCTCAGTGGTATACAGGTAGCCTTTACAGTAGAAAAAGTAAGTCTAATTTGTGGTAAGAGCTTGGAACATAGTTTGAACTGACTATGCTGTAGAGCACAGGTGGTATTCCAGGAGATGGAGCAGTATCTTTAAAGAAGGTAGAAGCAGTCTGGAAGGGAAGATACTTTGCTCTTAAAACTTTAGTTTAAACTGGCTATGCAGTAGAGCACAGGCATTTTCCAGGAGTTGGAGCAGCATGTAAAGAAGGTAGAAACAGTCCGGAAGGGAAGACACTTTGCTCTTAAAACTAGTTTAAACTGGCTATGCAGTAGCTCACATGCATTATTCCAAGAGTTGGAGCAGTATCTGTAAAGAATGTAGAAGCAGTCTGGAAAGGAAGACACTTTGCTCTTAAAACCAAAGTCCCACAAATAAGTTGCACCAGAATACAAAGCCCTTCCAAGTGAGGTAAATGCAGTTTATATACTGACTATATTTGAAACTCTGTTAAAATCAGTAAATTAGGGACATGCACACCACTGAGATGTAGCCACAGACTATTAGGAAGAGGAAAGGATGGCACAGAAACGCTAAGAGAGAGTTTTAAATGTCACTTTGCTTTAAATTTCTTCTTTGTCACTGTTCCATAGCTGGTTTTCTTTTCCTCCTCCTTTTCAGCTAAATTTCTGCTCCCTGCTTAAATGGGTGGTGGTCCTTAACCCAGGCCAGCCTCATCACCTATTTACTGTATATTTTCATGGCATTTCATTACATAATAAATGTTGTGGCACACATAACCTTTGCTTGCTTCTCAGTCTTGATTCTCAGTCAATACATTGGTGCACCCATAGGGAGTACATACATTACATTTCCCTTTTCATAGTTTTTATTAATTTTGTTTAAGTAAAATGAACTGATTCTAGCAACATTTTGAAAAGAGATCAACTGCCATACTGAAGGAAAACTTAAACTTAAAGTTTATTAATTATAGTACTTAGAACCAAGCACTTCACAATCAGTATGAACAAATAACAGAATACAAGATCAATGCATAAAATAGAGCAGAATTTGATACCTGTGAATATGAGATAAGTTAACAAGTGAATATAGGTCATACGAAATGTAAATTAGTTGGAATTTCAGATAGCTTAAAATCTATGTCTGTTGGATTAAATGCACACAAAACAGGGTCCTGGGTTACCAAGAACCAAAATATGTAACTTAAAACCCCCAAAATGGTTGTCACATGATGCCTCAAAGTGGATTAATGGGAAAAATTCCAAAAACAAAACAAAGTGTAATTTACACTTTATTATCCAAGCTGCAGTAAAGTTGAACACATACAGGTTTTAGCAGTCTGTATTCATGTACTTTCAGCCCATATACCCTCAAGACTTCATCAGAACTATAAATAAACTCATACAAACCACTGAAATCTTTTATACCACTAGTACTCGTTACATAATTAAAACCTTCCGATCAGAAATTATAAAAACGTATAAATATGAATTAAAACTAAATTGTTAAAAAATAATGAATCACTGTTGTAATGAAGTTTGAACCTCAATTGTAAAGATGATGTTATTATAATAAATTACAACAAGCAAGTTGAAATAAGTATAAAAAGGGATAAAAATATAAAACTTTAAAAACAATACATAACGAGAATAAAATCATTGAATTTGGCAGGTTAAACAGATGGACTCATACCTACTGTAAAATATAAAATGTGAATTATATCATATGTAGTTAAAAACCATAAAGTTCCTATTAAAAATCTCCTGTTTACAATGCCACATGGTGAACTTAAGAATGTCATAGGACACTAAACAATGAAACTGTGTTCTAGCCGTATTAATTCTTGCAATGCTAAAAAAATGCATGATACTTAATATAATACAAATTGGTTAGCTTAATCACAACAATAATTTCATTCTACATCCTAAATGTTTATGGGGATCATATTAAAATATACAAATATTGAAACCATATGAATACCTAAAAAAACAATGATGACTTCCATTCAAATTTTAGCTGTGCTTAACTTAAAAACTGGCAAGATTTATATAAAATTATTAATTCCAGGAAACACCATTGTGTTTAACCTTACTTTCCAGTAAAGTTCTCTGAATTCTATTTTGGTCTCCCAGGCCACCTCCTCTGGGATATCGCGGAAGCACTTTCAGGATACAAAATTGATTTTATTTTTTAATTTTCACTTTTTGTAGAATGTTTGCAAAGAGCATTGTTTAAATTACATTTTTAATGTCATAACAGTGCTTTTAAATCCTCTTTTTCAAGGGCCTTTCTGTCTTTCCAACATAAAAAGCTGGGCAAGTAATGCATCTAGCAATCTACTCTAACCCACTAGTATTACAATTTCCATAAGAAAAGGAGTTGTGATATTTATACAAACTATTCAAAATTGTCTCACTTTCTGTCATAATGAATTCACATTATCCAGATCTTTTCGTAACCCTTTTGTTACCTCAAGGTGTAGAAAAAAATCCCTGTTGTGCATTCTGTCGTTCTAATAATTTTTAAAAATTCTCAGTGGTTTTAAAAACAAAGTTGGGTGTATTGCCCAGCATCTTAAACAACATTTCATTACTCCTGAAAATCATCCAATTTTTTTCCAGTGACATTTCGTATCCTATCCATACCTACACAACAAGGTAAAATGAATGCTCACTCAAATTTGTTAGAACATTTTTGCACATCAAAAATAATATGTCCAGTAACATGTACCTTATTCTATGTCTTGGGTGGAATGGGTAAACCATGTCCTAAAAGGTGGACATATTTAACACCCCATCTGTCATGTTTTTTTTTTCTCTTAATTTCTTCACCATAGGTTGCGGATAACCTCTTTCTGAAAACATTTTATCCAGTTCAGTGGATAATCTGTCTTTGTTAGATGTTACCCTGGCCACCCTAATAAACTGGCTTCTGACAAAATTACTGTTGAAAAATAATTATTTGATTCAGAATAATATGAATAAGAAGATATTGTGTTGTTAATATAATTCATGAACTGGTTCAGTTGTTGTATAGAACCTTGCCAGATAATAAAAAGGTCATTCAGAAACCTTAAATAAATCTTCCAGTATGAATAAAAATGTGAAGGAAATACATGTTTCAGTTCCCATGTCCACTTCACCAAATTTGCATAACAAGGTGTGCAGGACCCCCATGGCTACTCCTTTAATCTGCTTGTACAGCTCACCTTCAAAATAAATAAAATTATTAGTCAGAACAGTTTCCATTAGATGCATAGTAAAAGAAATATCACTGTGTTTAAAGAAATCACAGTGCATAAGGGCATCATTGAACAACTCCATACCTCCTGTCCTAGGGATACATGTAAATAAGTCCATCATGTTGATGGTTAGAAACTACAAATTATCACAATTCCTATGTGATTCTTCCAAGAAAATCCCATGAATCATGTAAAATGTGTGTAGCTATGTTTTTTTAGGTATTTATTGGGTTTCAGTGTTTGTATATTTTAATATGATCCCCATAAACATTTAGGATGTAAAATGAAATTTTTATTATGATTGAGCTAACCAATTTGTATTATATTTGGTATCATGAATTTTTTGTCATCACAAGAATTGTTTAACATGGCTAGGGCACACTTTAATTTTTTCAGTGTCGTATGATGTTTTTAAGTTCACCGTGTGGCATTGTAAACATCAGATTTTTTAATAGGAAGTTTATGGTTTTAACTATGTGTGATGTAATTCATGTTTTATATTTTACACTAGGTAGGAGTCCATCTGTTTAACCTACCCAATGTAATGATTTTATTCATGTTATATGTTGTTTATCTGGACAGAGGAAGGATGACAAGGAGACATGGTGGTGGAATGAGGAAGTACAGGAGAGTACAGAGCGAAAGAGGTTGGCAAAGAAGAAGTGGGATTGTCAGAGGAATGAAGAAAGTAGACAGGAGTATAAGGAGATGAGGTGCATGGCAAAGAGAGAGGTGATGAAAGCTAAGGATAAGGCATATGAAAAGTTGTTTTGTATGAAAGGTTGGACACTAAGGAGGGAGAAAATGACCTGTACCGATTGGCTAGACAGAGGGACCGTGCTAGGAAAGATGAGCAGCAGGTAAAGGTGATAAAGGATAATGAGAGAAACAACCGAGGAGAGTGGGTTGAGCAGATGGAAAGAGTACTTTGAGGGGTTGATGAATGAAGAGAGTGAGAGGGAGAGAAGGTTAGATGATGTGGGGATAGTGAATCACTAAGTACAATGGATTAGCAAGGAGGATGTAAGGATAGCTATGAAGAGAATGAAGAATGGAAAGGCTGTTGGTCCAGATGACATACCTGTGGAAGCATGGAGGTGTTTAAGTGAAATGGCAGTGGAGTTTCTAACCAGATTGTTTAATGAAATCTTGGAAAGTGAGAGGATGCCTGAGGAATGGAGAAAAAGTGTTTTGGTACCGATTTTTAAGAATAAGGGTGATGTGCAGAGCTGTAGTAACTGCAGAGGGATTAAACTGATCAGTCACAGCATGAAGTTATGGGAAAGAGTAGTGGAAGCTAGATTAAGAAGGGACATTATGATTAGTGATCAGCAGTATGGTTTCATGCCGGGAAAGAGCACTACAGATGCGATGTTTGCTCTGAGAGTGTTGATGGAGAAGTACAGAGAAGGTCAGAAGGAATTGCATTGTGTTTTTGTAAACTTAGAGAAAGCATATGACAGGGTGCCTAGAGAGGAGTTGTGGTATTGTATGATGAAGTTGGGAGTGTCAGAGAAGTATGTAAGAGTGGTACAGGATATGTACGAGGGTAGAGTGACAGTGGTGAGGTCTGGGGTGGGAGTGACGGATGCATTTAAGGTGGAGGTGGGATTACATCAAGGATCAGCTCTGAGCTCTTTCTTATTTGCAATGGTGATGGACAGGTTGACAGACGAGATCAGACAGGAGTCCCCATGGACTATGATGTTTGCAGATGACATTGTGATCTGTAGTGAGAATAGGGAGCAGGTGGAGGAGACCCTGGAGAGATAGAGATGTGCTCTAGAGAGGAGAGGAATGAAGGTCAGCAGGACTAAGAAAGAATATATGTGTGTGAACGAGAGGGAGGATAGAGGAATGGTGGGGATGCAAGGAGTAGAAGGTGGATGAGTTTAAATACTTGGGATCAATAGTTCAGAGTAATGGTGAGTGTGGAAGAGAGGTGAAGAAGAGAGTACAGGCAGGATGGAGTGGGTGGAGAAGAGTGTCAGGAGTGATTTGTGACAGATGAGCACCAGTACGAGTGAAAGGGAAAGGTCTACAAGAGGGTAGTGAGACCAGCTGTGTTTTATGAGTTGGAGACAGTGGCATTGACAAAAAGGCAGGAGTTAGAGCTGGATGTGACAGAGTTAAAGATGTTAAGATATGCACTGGGTTGTGACAAGGGTGGACAGGATTAGGAATAAGTATATTAGAGGGTCAGCCCAGGTTGGAAGGTTTGGAGAGAAAGCCAGAGAGGCAAGATTACGTTGGTTTTGACATGTGCTGAGGAGGGATGCTGAGTATATTGGGAAAAAGATGCTAAAGATGAAGCTACCAGGTATCAGGAAAAGAGGAAGGCCTAAGATAAGGTTTATGGATGTGGTGAGAGAGGACATGCAGGTGGCTGGTGTGACAGAGAAAGATGCAGAGGACAGGAAGAAATGGAAACAGATGATCTGCTGTGGCAACCCCTAACGGGAACAGCCGAAAGAAGATGATGATATGTTGTTTTTAAAGCTTTATATTTTTATCACTTTTTATACTTATTTTAACTTGCTTGTCTTAATTTACTATGATAATATTGTGTTTATAATTGAGGTTCAACTTTCATTCACAGCAGTGATTCATTATTTTTCAGTGATTTAATTTTTATTTGTAGTAATGTGTTTTAATCATTTCTGAGTGGAAGATTTTAGTCATGTGACTAATACCACTAGTATTAGTCATGTGACTAATACTAGTGGTATAAAAGTTTTCAGTGGTTTGTTTGAGTTTATTTATAGTTCTACTGGGGCACAGGAAAATAATTTTTTTGGGTGGCGAAAGTCAGGGTACCTTTGTGGCTAGGCTTATATAGGCCCTAGGGCTAATAGCCTAGTACCACCTACCTATGAACCTATGATAAAGTCCTGAGGGTATTTGGGTTGAAAGTACATGAATAAGGACCACTAAAACCTGTATATGCTCAACTTTACTGTAACTTGAATATTAAAGTCTAAATTATACTTTGTTATGTTTTTGGACTTTCCTGTGCATCCACTTTGAGGCATCATGCAACATCCATTTTTGGGGTTTTAATTAATGTATTTTGGTTTAAATTATCATTTTGCTTAGGGCTTATGTACACCCCACCTGAGCAGGTGATGTTTTAGTGACGTCTTAAAAGAGGTCTCAGACTCACGAAGCCAAATGAAGAAAATGTGCTTTCCTCAGGAAGGGTGAAATATTATCAATATAAATAAACAAACAAAGCTATCAGTCAATCACCTACAATATTTTTAAGATGGATGTCAAGACTTCCAGCAGTTCCTCTCTTGAAGATCAGAAATAAAAGTTATTTCCTTATAGCTATCACTATAGCATATAAGTCTGACTTTTTATTAAGCAGAGTAGTTATTGTGGATGCAGCCAGTCATGACATGATATTGTTAGAGATGTGTGCATATGCATGCATATGCTTGTTAACTAACCATGAATGAAATGGAAGTAGTAGTCTGATCTGATGTCCTTTTCATTCCTCCTCATGACTGGGTCTCGGATGTGACCCTTGGCCACATTTTCCAGACTTTGATCTAAATGTTAAGCTCCTCCCTTTACCCATAATGCACTACACCCACCACAGCACCTCAGATCTAATTTGCCACTTCAGCGATTGGATGCAGATTTGTGCTCTTGAGCAGTCTTGGTTGGATAAGTAAAGATTTTTTTTCTTTTTCTCACCTTCTGTAGTGACATTTCTCTTCCCTTGTTATCTTTCACCTTGTACAGCTTTATTCTGATTTTGAGTAATTAGCTAGGTGTGTGTGTGTGTGTGTGTGTGTGTGTGTGTGTGTGTGTGTGTGTGTGTGTGTGTGTGTGTGTGTGTGTGTGTGTGTGTGTGTGTGTGTTGGTTTCTTTTGTGCCTTTTTGCCTGTTGCTGTGGTTTCTTCTTCTTTAACTTAACAATTATATAAATATATATTTATAAAGAAAAACATTATATACATAACACATTATTTATATATATATATATATATATATATATATATATATATATATATATATATATATATATATATATATATACACACACATATATACATATGAAAGGTGATAACTTTGTAATGATAAATTCAGTTTTTTACTGCTAACCTTTTATGTGTGTGTTTTTGTGTGCATTTGTTTTGGCGGGATTTCAGTCCAGGTCTTTTTCTGATGGGAGATATATCAGACAAAACCACTCTGGGTTTCAAGCAATGCACTTCTTGTGGACACAAGATCCCCATCTAAGATGCTCACAAGGAATGCATCTACTGTTTAGGTGCTGATCACCTTAAAGCAATATGTGAGGTTTGTGCGTCCTTTAATCCGCTTATGCTCACTGATAGTCGCAACAAACTTATATTCAGGGGTCTTCTTCCTTCTTCATCTTCCAAGGCTCAGACCCTCTCCATGGTTTCATCCTCCTCCTCTAAGGAGGCTAAGAAGAGGTCTCTTTGTGCTTCCCCGAGAGACCCCTTGGAGCCTAAAATAAAATCAAAGAAAATTTCAGATCCGACCTCCACGAATCCGAAGAAAACTACTGCCTTATAGGATCCACAGGCCTCCACAAATCTGATATCTCTGCCTTTTTCTTTGGATCCAGTGTCAGAGCCTATGGCTCTGGATCTGAGAGCTTGAAGCAAGTCTCCAAGTTGGTTAGGAAAGTCCCCTTCACCCAAATTGAGGCACTCCTGACATCCCCCCTCAGCTTCTTCCAAGTCCTCTAGAAGCCGGTCTGAGGAAGACATGGACAGGATGATGAAGTTACTGAAGGCCCAGATACAGATGGGGTAGTGTCAGCTCCATACCCTATTGGTTCAGTGAGCTGCCTGACCTGTACCATCAGAAATCCTCCGATCCGACCGTCTGCTTCACAGTTACAGGTTTCAGGACTCCAAAAAGTTTCAGCTTCGGTGCTGGGGGAACCATCTTCCTCTACTCGTATGGTGCCCCTGATCAGCTCTGTTCCTATTAATTTAGAGCAAAGTGGATCTCAGAGCCAAGATCAACGCCTGGTCCAGGTGAATGGGGTCGGCTCCATCCTTGTCAGAGCAGTCTCTTCCCCTGGGTGCTTTCTCCCTTGACAGGCCTGTCGCTAAGGAGGCACACCTGGATGAGACTATGTCATTTTCAGAACCCTTCCAGGCATCCTTTGTCAATGCTTCTTTTGATGGCACATCACTGTTTGGGCCTTCTGTTAGAGATACACTTAATCACAGCGAAAAGGACGGTAAGACCCTTTATGTTGTGGGAATCAAGTTTTCTATGCTTCAGAGGTCCTTTTTAAGGAAGCAGCATAGAGACAAGAAAATGTGGTTCTGTAAATCCCAAGGGCCTTTCCAAGACTTGCACTGGGAGCCCTCCTCCCAAGGCAGAGAAAGAGGGTTTAATGGTCGACATCACACTAGAGGCAGGGGGGGTCCACAGAACCATGGCTTCAAACATACATTTCTGACAAGCCTTATCAGTGCTCCTGAAGCACTGCCTGACTGTCCATCTCTGGAGGCAGCCGGGGGTTGACTTTCCTTGCACCCAGAAGCCTGGACACACTTGACAAACAGTTCTTAGGTGCTAAACATAATATCCAGAGGCTACTAAATTCCCTTTTTCCTCAAACCTCTAAACACCAGCAGGAAACTCCCCAACATGCCACCCAGTCAGAGGGAGCATGCAGCCCAAGAAATTTGAAAATTGCTGCAAAAAAGAGTTATCCAAGTGGTCCTGACCAAACAAAGAAGATTTTAAACTTACTCCCACTTTTATTTGGTGCCGAAGAAACAGGGGTCTAAGACCAATACTGGATCTAAGCAAGTTGAACCTTTATGTGAAGAAGTCGTTGTTCTGAATGGTTACGGTTCAGTCCATTTTGCCCCTGTTGCACAAGGATGCATACTATATTATCAAAATAGACAGGCAATACAGGCAATTCATGCACTTTTGGCTGGGAGCCAATCACTTTCATTTCAGACCACTGTAATTTGGGCTCACCACAGCCCCCCGAATGTTCACCAAATGGATGGCAGTCATAGCAGCCTCACATGAGGCTCAAAGGATTCCAGGTATTTCCATACTTAGAAGATTGGCTCCTCAATGCTTCCATGAGGCATCAACTCCTCAAAGACAGAGATTATCTGATTCAAATCTCACACTCCCTGGGAATCACCATAAATTTAGACAAGTCCAGTCTGACTCATGTGCAGAACCTAGAATTCATATTAACACAGTTGAACATGATGGATCAAATAGCTTCTCTCTGCCTTCACCACATAACAACACGGACGAATCAAGTCTGGGAACTATTATCCCATCCGTTCCCCCCCTGCACTTCTAGTTTTACAAGCTCTGGGATTGATTTCAGCAGCGCTCTGTTAGTTCCTCTGGCAAGGATCTTTATGCGAATTCTTCAATGGACATTAGCAATACAATGATCTATACTCTACCAACCTCTGTCTGTTACCATCTGACTGACATCACTCTGCAAACGTCATATTCATTGATGGATTCAGTCAGACAACCTCTTTTTTTAGGCAGAACCTTCTCTATTCCCCCTCCACTGGCCACAGTGATCATGGACTCTTCCCAGTTGGGGTGGGGGGGTCATTATAAGAGAAGGATGGTCCAAAAGACATTGTCCCCTCTAGAGACCAGGATGCATATAGCGTCCTTGAGATGAGAGCAGTTCTTCTAATGTTGCAAGCCTTTCAGGAAGTTCTCCCTCTGGGGACCACTGCAATTCACACTGACAACATGTTTGTAATCTGGTACATCAACAAGTAAGGAGGAACCAGTTCTTACCTTTTGTGCAGAGAGGCCATAAGGGTTTGGGAATGGGCAATATCTTTGAACCGCCTTCTGGTTGCAACTCATATTCCAGGGAAAACCAGTGAGCTGGCAGACAGACTCAGCAGATCTATCTTGATTCTGCACAAGTAATCCCTCAGTCAGTGGCTAACATGATCTTCAAACATTGGGGTCAACCTTGCTGCAACCTTTTGCCTCTCCCCTCAACAAGTGCATCAAGTTCCCTAAGAGATGCTCTTGTACACGATTGGCCCCTTATATCCACAAATTGGATATTGTATCTAGGAGCAGGGCTTCTTTTGGCTCGACGGTACTCCGGCATATCCTTCCATGAGGGCCACCCAGGAACCATGTAGCTGGGGACTCTGTCCCAATTGTGAGCAGGAATGAAAAGGACAGTATCAGATTAGAAAGTTATGTCTGACCATAACTTGACATCTTTGTTGTCCATCTTCATTCCTCTTCACTTTCCCACCCAACCATCCCCCTGTCTTATTCCTCTAGAAGATCTAAGGAAGATTGTGGGACACTTATGTCCCATGTCTGAGCCACCATTGCCTTGTTTTTCTATTCTGTCCTTGTTATCTGTGGATGGTTAATCAGCAAACTTGATCTGAGGTGCTGGGGTGGATGTAGGGCATTATAGGTAAAGGGAGGTGCTCGAGAGTTGTATCCAAGTCTGGAAAATTCGGTCATGCAGGATCGTGAGGAGGAATAAAGATGGACAACACAGATGCCTAGTTATGGTAAGACATAACTTTCTCTTTTATACATGCCTCCTTGTGAACCTTACTGTGCTTATACTGAAATTAAAATATTAGGTATTGATGAGAAAACCTCACTCTTCTGTCCACATTTTTTTCCTTTGCTAACCTGATAATTCCACTAAACACAGGAGTCCCTTTTCAGGGTTGAAGGAGGAGCAGTGTGTGTTTAAGTGACTTGCTCAGAGTCACACTGTAGGCAAATGGTAGCAAAAGGAAGCAGAACCTTTAATTACAGGAAATGGCTCATTAGCAGTTAGATACTTAATCATCTGCATTAACTGCCAAACATTATAGTGACCAGATGGAGCTGTTTTTGTTATTGTGTAATATGCCTTTCCTCTCTCAGACTGACTCAGAAATTAATACAGAGTGGAAGAGGGTCAAGCATTGATTTGCTGCTGTCTTCTTGTCCTCAGCTTAGCCTTGTTAGCTGTTTTGCCTCTTGGGTTCTGCTCACAGAATGCCAGTTGATGATGCAGAGTATTGAGAGGCTGGCAGTACAGAAGGTGAATGGAGTATTTATTTTCATCGCAGAGAAGATATCTTTTTATAGGTCTCAACTCTGTCCTAGAATAGTTTTTATCCTTACCCCTTAATTATCTCAACTACTGAGCTATTAGACACCTGTTAATGATCTACCATGATCTCATTTATTTTGCTATGTGTATTCCTCCTTTGAAAGAAGAGTAAGGGCTGAACGCTTGGGTTTTTCATAGCAGGTGTCTATACTTTATTTTCTGTTCTTCACAAAATGCGGCTTAAATTGACAGCAGTGTGGGATATACACACAGCTCCTCTGCTATAGAAATCTGCTGATGGCCTTCTTTCAGCATTGCCTGCCTGTTGTATAACTCACATTCTCCACTACTGGGCTGCCAGGCAATGCTTTCAGCGGTGTGATTACATGTAACTATATTCAAAATGGCCAGTACACCGCAATACTAGAGGCTTATTAATTTGAAGCTGCCTGCACAGTAATCACATTGGACGTATGCAAACAAACACCTGCTGCCATCCTTGTGGGCACTGGGCAGAGCTATGTTAAGTGTCCCACACTATGTACCCCATCCTCATTTTAACCCTCTTAGAGATTCTTGTTTAGCTACTCATATGCTTGAATACATCAGTGAAAGAAAACATTAAATATCCCCCTTTAAAATGTTTGCGTATACTTTTCAGTTTTTGCTCCTTGTACACCCTTATCTTTTCTCTTAAACCATCAGCCTTATGTCTCATAGTTTTGCTTATCTGTGTCACTTCCCCTCTGTTTTTCTTTTCCTGACTACTTAACAAATTAAGACAAATCAGCTTGAAGTTACTTTTGGTTAACACTTTGCACCTAAAGATTACCATATTCAGTGCTCATTCTTAGAATTTAAGCATAAACTCAAAGCTTGAAATATTTGTTTAAAAATTTGATTAAGACAACTGAGGACACTATCTTCCTTTTAACGGAGAGATGTTAGGATTCGTGAGAAATATGCAAAACAGAGATAATTGTAGTTTAAAGAGGTTGTGTGCAATGGAGGCAGGCAGTGAAAGAAGGAAAGAGAGAAATAAAAGGAGTGAAGAGCCTGATGAAACAAAATAATTGAGTAACAGTTACAGAAAGTAATAAATGTAAGTCACCTGCCATCTTGAGAGAAGGGTCCATGTACCTTGATGGCTTCCGAATCAGGAATCTGTATGCTAGTCACAAAATGCCTAAAGTGCAGCCCTGATCTGGTGCTTTTTATTTTAAAAATAAAAATATCAGCTGTAAATACACATTCATCTGTCTAGTACAGTATAATATTAAGTCCAGGGGACATCAAATCCGGAATGCGCTTTATGAAAAGAAAATAAAAAATAAATAAATAACCACTGCTTGTGATGTTTTATTCCTACAGAGCCATACATAAGTGTGCATGAGCTGTTTATTTCATTGATCCATTACACAATATTTGCCCATGAATATTTTCAAATTATACAATAAACCATTGTCTAATAAAAGGAATATACACTGATCTCCCCAGACCTACACCAATATGTATTTCATTCTGAAAACATATGAACCTTCACTAGTACTGATGAAGGTCTTTGTTGGGAAAAAAAAACATTTGCAGATATCTCAAAGAGATGGTCCTCAGGCCAGCATGATGCTGAGAAAGAGAGACTGCTACTTTACATTCCTAGCTGCTTTGACTACCCTTCTTTTTGTTTTGAAGATAGTGTCCTTCAGCAGACTGTACATGTAGCCCTCATGTTAATTTCATTTTAAGACCCTTGCATTAAAATAACCCATCTGTTTTGTCCTATGATGCAGAGGAGGGCTGTTACATTGGGAATAGTGAAGTCAAATTATCACCAGACTATAAACATGAAGATACATTCTAACAGTAGTATTATACCCCTCTGTCCCAAGTATATTTTGACTGAGACAATTTACTGAGATAATTATTTGGTTAGACAGTAGAAGAATTTCTTCATCCCCAGGAAAAGATTTTGTGAAATGGTGCATCTACCAGAGTCAAAGTGGACTATACCTCCTCTTATCCAGGTATTTCAACATTTCTAAAAGCTAATAATGAATATCTAGACATGTAGCCATGTGCATGGAAAAGAGTCAGCAGACTCTGTATATCCCCAGACATTAAGAATGAGTTCTATAGTAGAGCCTTTCACTACTTCTGTTTTCTCTATAACATAGTTTAGGAAGATAATCTGTGTCACCATTTTTGACCATGTGTTAATGTTGCTGAACAGGAATAGCAAGAATATGTATACATCCAGTTATTTGCCTTTGAAGTCACTAAATGACCCGTGAACGTACCCAACACTTTAGTCATAGGTGACTCTGTAGTCAGGCACACTGATGTTCCACTCACCAGGCTAAACAAGGAGAAAGTTACCCTGTTGGGTGCCAGGATCCGCCACATAATGCACGCACTCAAGTCACTCCACAACAAGTACAAATATGACTGTCATTGTCCATGTTGGTGTGAATGACCTGAGACGTACCTCCCTGGACTACATGAAAAAAGACATGGAGGAGCTCTCAGATCTTGTAGCGCAGTCAGGTATGACCCTAGCCCTGAGTAGCATCTGCCATCACCCAGAATGATACCACAGTGCAAGGACAAAATGATTGACTTCAACAATTGTCTAAGCTTCTGGTGTCATTTTAAGGGGATCCAGTATCTGTCTGCCTGGGATGACATGATCGACAGACCACGATCTTTTGCCAGAGATGGCCTGCACCTGTCGCCCTTGGTATTCCGGATACTGGTTAAGGCTCTTGCCACCCCTATCGTGCCTTTTTAGGCAAGGCTCAAATGACAAATTCACCACCATAACAGGTATAAGCAAGCAAAATCTGAGGGTAATGCTACACAGTGCTAGAAGTCGAAACCTCAAAATGCACGCACTCTAAAATGGAGAACATCAACATCTATGCAGTGACAGAGACCTGGTTCAAGACTTCAGAGAGTAACCCTGCATTACCTGGCTATAATTCATACCACACCTTTCGGCCACCTAACCTGGACTGAAACACTAAAGGTAGAGGCGTGCCCATATTCATTAAGGATATCCACACCTCCAGGCTAGTTGCTCAGCATAATGCATCTGAGATTATCCAAGTGCAGCTAACTCTGGGCAAGACTGCAATCCAAATTGTAGCTTGATGCAGATCCCCCACCATACCCCAGGATTCCCACTCCTCATTTCTTGATACACTGGAAAATATTAGGGTACAACCTAACACCCTAATAATGGGCGATTTCAACTACCCCACCATTAACTGGGAAAACTACTCGTGTACCATCTCTTTTGCTCAACGTTCTCTAGAATTTATAAATTCCAATGCCTTGGATCAACTTATCCACAAACCCACCAGGGGCAGCAGTATCCTAGACCTGGTCATTACCAACTTGGGCAACTGGTGTTCCATATTTCCTTGTTGGTCAGATCCGACCACAAGCTAATCACCCTAGACATCCACATACTGCCCCCACCCCCCATTAGGGAAACCACAGTAAAGAATTTCTCCAAAGCCCACTTCACGCTTCTTAAGACAGAAGTGGCAAACTTCACCACACCTTTGCAGACGGACAATAGAGGTACAACTGCTGAATCCTACACAAATGCACTTTATAAGCACATACACAAGTGCATGGATCATGCTATCCCTAATAAAACCAAGATGCTATCCTCCAAAAAAAGGAAGCCAATCTGGTGGTCCCCTGCCATAAATAAACTCTACAACAGAAGAAAGAAACTGCTGCAGAAAAGAGTAAAATCCCATGATTGGAGGAACTCCCTGGTCAGCCTCAGTAAGAAGCTGAGATCCCTCATAAAATCCTCCAAAGCTAGTTACGAAAACAAAATCGCCACTGTTTCTAAAGACAACCACAAAGCATTCTTTAGCTATGTCAAGAATCTCAATGGCAACACTCAGATCTGCTCTGAGTTACAGCATAATGGCACTAAATATATAGAACAAACTGATATTGCCAACATCCTGGCAGATAGGTTCAGTGCTAACTTTACCCCCCTCTCACCCCCTAAAAGGCCCATCTCTATACCGGAAGAATACAAAGTTCCTGTAATCACGGCTGCACAGGTAAAAACCACACTCTCCAAAGCCAAGAACACAGCATCCATGGGACCTGACAACATCCCAGGCTGCATTCTATATGAACTACAGAACGAACTGGCATCCCACCTAAGTACCATGTTCAGTCATAGCCTCACCTCAGGCTTTGTGCCTACTGAATAGCGCACAGTGACGGTTATCACACTCCAGAAAGGGGGATTCACCATGGACCCCGGGAACTACTGCCCCATTAGCCTGATGAGCCTGGTCTGCAAGGCTATGGAACATATCATCATAGAACTTATAAACAAAGATATTGGTAATCTCCAAACTCTGGACCCCACCCAGTTCGGGTTTGTAAAAGACAGATCATGTCTCTTAAACCTGATAAACTTCTTTAAAGCAGTCACCAAAGCCGTAGGTGAGGGTAAGGCAGTTCACACAGCCTATCTAGATCTCACCAAGGCTTTTGACACCATCCCCCACTCTGGAATTATAGAAAAACTCACTAAACTAGGTATAAATCCCTATGTCACAAGATGGGTTGCCAACTGGCTCACTGACAGAACCCACACTGTGAAAGTAACAGACTCCAAATCTGACTTCAGACCAGTGACAAGTGTAGTGACACAGGGTTCAATCCTGGGTCCTCTCCTGTTTGTTATCTACTTCTCTGAAGTACAGGCTAACACAGAAGGTCTTTGGCTAATGAAGTTCGCAGATGACTGCAAACTAGGAGCCATAAACGAAACTCCTAATGATGTGGACATCCTACAAAAGGGCCTCACTGAGACAGATGCCTGCTGTCAAAGTCATGGCCTCAAGCTCAGTGCCAAAAAGTGCATTGTCATCCCTTTTGGTAAACACTGTGTACCCATGAGAGTACCCCTGCATTACCTGGCTATAATTCATACCACACCTTTCGGCCACCTAACCTGGACTGAAACACTAAAGGCGGAGGCGTGTCCATATTCATTAAGGATAACCACACCTCCAGGCTAGTTGCTCAGCATAATGCATCTGAGATTATCCAAGTGCAACTAACTCTGGGCAAGACTGCAATCCAAATTGCAGCTTGCTACAGATCTCCCACCATGTGGTATAGGCGGTAGTCTACTTAACACCGAAAGTGTGATAAGAGACCTTGGGACACAGGTGGACAGAAGTCTCTCCTTTGATAATCACACCGCTACAGTAGTCAGGAAATCCTTCTACCTGGCACACCTCATCACAAAAGGCTTCTCTTCCAGGAAAAAAAAGAGGTAATTGCTCCCCTCTACTCATCACTCATTAGACCCATTATAGAGTACAATGCCCCTTTGGTATGTACCTCACAAGACATCTACAACAACTGGAAAGGCCGCAGAAATACCTCACAAAGAGGATTACCGGCCTCAAACAGATGCCCTACGCAGACCGTCTCAAAAAACTCCAGCTTTACTCCGTCGCATATCGCCTACTCAAGAGGCAATCTCTGCCTAACATACAAAGCTATGTCAAACCTAGAGCTGTTGGACATGCTCCACTTAAAGAAATCCCAATCTCTTCGAGCTACACACTCTAGGGACCTAAACCTTGTCACCGAAATAAACAGAACATGCTGGAGGGATAGATTCCTGTCCCAGGGACCTTCCCATACTCTGGAACAAACTACCTATCTAAATCAAACAAAGCTCCTCATTAGCACTCTTCAAGAAAAATCTTGATGACTGGATGGGAAATAGGAAATTCACCCCGGGGATCATTTCTGTGGCTATGCTCAACAGGGGCACAGGAAAATCATTTTCTTGGGTGGCGAAAGCCTGCTTACCTTTTTGGCTAGGCTTATGTAGGCCCTAGGACCAATAGCCTAGTACCAACCTATGTGACTACTGTCAGAATTCCTTCTTGGGGCAAAGATAAGAGTGTATGTAAACATTTCCATAATCAGATGATAAGAATGAACTGAAAATGTTTTACTACAGCTGAAAATATAGGCATACATTTCCTAAAATGTGCTTGTGATGCAGAGGACATTACTTCTAGGTCAGTCATGGTCAGTTGATGATGAAATACAGCACTGGAGAAAAAATGGAAGAAGAGGCCATCCTTTAAAGGTTCATAGGTAGGTACTAGGCTATTGGCCCTAGGGCCTATATAAGCTTAGCCAAAAAGATACCCTGCCTTTTGCCACCCAATAAAATTATTTTCCTGTTACCCTGACGAGCAGAGCCACAGAAGTGATCCCCGAGTGAATTTCCTATTTCCCATCCAGTCATCAAGATTTTTCTTGAAGAGTGCTAATGAGGAGCTTTGTTTGATATAGATAGGTAGTTTGTTCCAGAGTATGGGAAGTCTCTAGGACAGGAATCTATCCCTCCAGCATTCCCCGTTTATTGTGGTGACAAGGTTTAGGTCCCTCGAGTGTGTAGCTCGGAGGAATTGGGATTTCTTTAAGTGGAGCATGTCCAACAGCTCTGGGTTTGACATAGCTTTGTATGTTAGGCAGAGATCACCTCTGAGTAGGCAATATGCAATGGAGTTTTCGAGACAGTCTGCGTAGGGCATCTGTTTGAGGCCAGTAATCCTCTTTGTGAGGTATTTCTGTGGCATTTCCAGTTGTTGTAGAAGTCTTGTGAGGTACATACCAAAAGGAGCATTGTACTCTATAACAGGTCTAATGAGTGACGAGCAGAGGGGAACAATGACCTCTTTGTTTTCCTGGATGAGAAACCTTTTGTGATGAGGTGTGCCACATAGAAGGATTTTCTGACTACTGTGGTGATGTGATTTTCAAAGGAGAGACTACTGTCCACCTGCGTCCCAAGGTCTCTTATCATACTTTTGGTGTTAAGTAGACTACAGCCTGTGTGGTAGTTCATGGGTACAGAGTTTTTGCCAAAGGGGATGACAGTGTACTTTTTGGCATTGAGCTTGAGGCCATGGCTTTGACACTAGCCATCTGTCTCAGTAAAGCCCTATTGTAGGATGTCCACATCATTAGAAGTTTTGATTATGACTCCTAGTTTGCAGTCATCTGCGAACTTTGTTAGCCAAAGACGTTCTGTGTTAGCCTGTACTTCAGAGAAGTAGATACCAAACAGGAGAGGACCCAGGACTGAACCCTGTGGTATTCCACTTGTCACTGGTCTGAAGTTGGATTTGGAGTCTGCTACTTTCACAGTGTGGGTTCTGTCAGTGAGCCAGTTGGCAACCAATCTAGTGACAAAGGGATTTATACCTAGTTTAGTGAGTTTATCTATAATTCCAGAGTGGGGGATAGTGTTGAAAGCCTTGGCGAGATCTAGATAGGCTGTGTGAACCACCTTACCCTCATCTACGGCTTTGACTGGTTCAAATAAGTTTATCAGGTTTAGGAGACATGATCTGCCTTTTATGAACCTGAACTGGGTGGGGTCCAGAGTTTGGAGATTACCAGTGTCTTTGTTTATAAGTTCCATGATGATACGTTCCATGGCCTTGCAGACCAGGCTCGTCAGGCTAATGGGGCGGTAGTTCCGGGAGTCCGTGGTGGCTAACCCTTTGTGGAGTGGGATAATAGTCGCTGTGCGCCATTCAGTGGGCACATAGCCTTAGGTGAGGCTATGATTGAACATGGTACTTAGGTGGGGTGCCAGTTCATTCTGTAGTTTGTGTAGAACGCAGCCTGGGATGTCACGTCCCATGGATGCTGTGTTCTTGGCTTTGGGAGTGTAGTTTTCACCTGTGCAGCCGTGATTACAGGAACTTTGCATTCTTCCGGTATAGAGATGGGCACTTTAGGGAGTGAGAGGGTGGGTAAAGATGTTCATCGTGCATACAGCTGCAGTCATAACAGATGGGTTATCCTGCCGTCAAGCGGGTCCTCGGTCGGCCGAATTCCAAAGTCTAGGTCCGGCGTCGGTGGTCGTCGCTTTTTCCCTGACGTCAGTGCGGCAGGGGTATAAAAGAACCAGCCGACGCCATCTTCTTCACTCTTTCTTTCTGCGCGGTGCCCGAAGCAGAAGCAGTTCGCAAGTGCCGGTCGGCCAGCTCCTGAGATTTACGAAAATATTTCAGCCGAAGTCTTCTTGAAAGCTAAGTAACCCATTGGGGAAACTTTTCTTGCCTCAGACCGATGTCAGACAAAGTTAATAACTGCATTTCATGTGGGAAGCAAATACCGCATAAGGATTTCCATTCTTTCTGTATTCCTTGCTTAGGCCCAGACCACGATGTCTCGGCCTGCCGTTTTTGTGCTAGATTCAACAAACGCACTATTAGCCGCCGCGTGAGTTCGCCCAACACTATTTTGGCAAAAAATTTAATTACATTATGCCGTCGGATACTCCGACTCCAGTTTTGAGTAAAAGACGGAAAGATAAGGACCAACATACGAGGTCCGCGACTTCTACCGACACCACGCTAAAACCGACTACCGGTGCTCCGGTTCTCAGCGAGGCACCTACGCAGCCCCCGAGTACCGATGACGCTTCATTACCAGTGTCTTCTGTACCCGAGGTCGCAGGCTCCTTGGCCCCCATTCCGACTACAGATGCAGACGCCACTCTTGGCGGGGAAACTCAGAGTTTAGACAGGCCTACCACTTCTCAAGGTGTCTTCAGGCCTTCCTCCTTTTCCATTAAGGCTTTCACAAAATCTAAAGCAGCCATGAAAACTAAAACACAAGGTCCACAGACCCCCTCTCAAGGCCCCATGCCTAAAAAACAGATGCTCAAAATGGCTGAGGATTTGATTACTCTTATCAGGGGTTCTCAACCCCCCTCGGACAAAAGGCCCAGATTGGAGGAAGACTACCCTTCCTCAGATCAAGCCTCTATTACCTCAGAACATTCTGAGGACCAGGAATATTCATATTCCCCTTTTGAAGACTCTGATGCTGAGGAGTCCATTCCCCCCTGAGGACTATTCTTTTGGGGAAACCCTACATACCTTGAGGGAACACTTTCACTGGGAAGGCCAAGATTACTCAGATTCCAAGAAAAGGCTCAGGGATTTTCTCTTGCTTCCCCAGCACAGGCCTCTGGCTATCCCTCCTGTTTTGGATATATTAGATGATGTGTACACAGAAGCCAGCCTCAACCCAGATTCTTTACCTCCAGCTCCTGTTAAACCTGACAGGTATTACCGGGTTCCTGATTCACACCAGTTCCTATACAAAAGCCATGCTGCTGACCCAGAAACTATTTCACAGGGTCCCAAGGGAATTAAGGCCTCTACTGCTAAAAACCCATTACCTTCAGAGAGAGATTCCAGAGCTTTAGAAAGGTGGGGGGAAAAGGTGTACACCTCGGCCACTTTAACCATGATGGCATTAAACTGTCAGTTCCATATGTTAAAGTATCAACAGTTTTTGTTAACTCAGTTGAAAAGCAAAATGACACAACCTGAGCAACCAGATTTAAAGGAGTTGCAGGATTTGTTGCATAGTGCAGAGCAAGTGGGTAAACATACCTTGCAGTTTGGTTTTGATGCTTTAGAGGCCTCATATAGAGCTGCTGTTACAGGGTCTGTCATACGTAGACATGCTTGGCTCAAAGAGCAAACCTTACCAGATCATGTCAAAGCTAAATTACTAGATGCACCTCTTCAAAAAGATGTACTGTTTGGTGTTAAAGCTGAGGAGGTACTAAAGAAAATGGAGGAAAAGGCAAGATCAATGCAAACAGTGAAAGATTTCCTACAGGTACAACCTCCACGTTTCAGCAGAAACTGGCCTTCAACGGTCCTTTCCAGCCACGGACAGACCTCAAAGAGGCAGATACAGGCGCCTGAGGGGTAGAGGGCAATCTCAAGGATCATTCAGAGCCAGACAATGGCAAGCACCTACACCAAGAGGTAGAGAAGATAGATCACAGTCATTCAGAAAGCAGACACAATGACCTTTGCATGCCAAGCAAAGCTTTAATGGCAGCACCTTTAGGTGGAAAACTGGCATTATTTTAAAAATTGGCATATTGTCACAAAGACAAATGGATCCTGGACATTATAGACAGAGGCTACAGATTCCACTTTCGCACCCTTCCAAAATGAGAGGCATGCCAAACCTGCCACAAAATCAAAGGGCAGAGGCACAAAACAAATTTCAGCTCTCATGGACATGAAAGCTATTCAAGAGGTACCTGCAAAGAACAGGGTCAAGGTTTTATTCCAGACTATTCCTGGTACCAAGGAAGGACAAAGATTGGAGACCTATTTTAGACCTATCCATCCTAAACACATATTTACTCGTGCAAAATTCAAGATGCTCACATTACAGCAGCTTCTTCCCATGCTGGGCAAGGAGTCTTGGCTGGTAACATTGGACCTCAAGGAGGCATACCTGCATGTCCCTATCAGACAAGATTGCAGAAGATACCTCAGATTTCTTGCAGGTTCAAGCCATTATCAATTCTCTGCATTGCCCTTTGGCTTATCTACTGCGCCCAGAGTGTTTACGAAATGCCTGGCATCAGTAATTGCCTTCTGCAGACTTCAAGGGATACAAATATACCCATATCTGGACGACTGCCTGATCCAAGCGGACAGCAAGCACATACTTCCGAAACACCTGGCGTTTGTAATAAAACTGTTGAACTTTCTGGTATACACAGTCAACAAAAAGAAATCAAACTAATACCCTCTCAAACAATAATTGTCCTGGGTGCCAGCTTGAATACAAACACCCAGATGGCCTGCCTCACGCCAGAGAAGCAAGGGCAACTATCTCAATACTTCAGCAAAATGGCAACCTTCACCAGGCTGACTGCAAGGAAAGTCCTGCAGGCTCTGGGATTCATGGCATCTTGCATCCTGCTGATCCCATGTGCAAAGCTGCATATGAGGAAACTTCAATGGTACCTAAAAAACTTATGGTCTCAACACAGCCACAGTTTGGAAACAATTATACCACTCATTCCATGTCTTCAAAAGGAATTTCTGTGGTGGGCTCAAGCATACCAAAGAAACATAGGTCTCCCCTTCTGCATGCCTCAAGCAAATCAAATCATCACAACAGATGCCTCGGACTACGCCTGGGGGGCGCACATGACAGATCAGTGCATTCAGGGAAAATGGTCCCAAAAAGAGAAGCACCTACACATCAATCAAAAGGAAATGCTAGCAGTACAAAATGCTATTATGGCCTTCAAAGACCTACTGCATCCAGGCCAGCTATTAATAAGGACAGACAACACCACAGTGATGTGGTACATAAACAAACAGGGAGGAACTCATTCATACCCCCTGTGCAGACTAGCCATGTCCCTTTGGAACACGGCTCTGGAATTGCAAATCCAACTACAAGCACAATTCCTGCCAGGGAAGGAAAACACACTGGCAGACAGCCTAAGCAGAAATATGACAGATCCACATGAATGGAAGTTGCATCCTCAAGTTTTCGCAAAGATAACTCAGGCATGGGGACAGCCAGACATAGATCTCTTTGCTACCCACAGAAATTACCAACTGAAAAATTTTGCTCAAGGACCTATCATCCACAGGCCTGGAAAGTGGACGCACTTTCTTTCAATTGGACAACATTGACAGTCTATGCCTTTCTGCCTCTTCCTCTGCTGCCCAAAGTTCTATTAAAAGCCAGAGCAGAGAGGCCAAACATGATTCTCATTGCTCCAGACTGGCCAAGACAACACTGGTATCCACTCCTGAAGAGCCTGACGCATTCCCCACCATGGATCCTGCCTCTAGTGCCTCTTCTGTTCCAGCACAACTTCAAAACTCTTCACAGTCAGCTGAAAACCCTCAATCTAGGCGCATGGAGAATCCCTTGATTTCCCAACAGACCCTCCTCTCCAAGGAGGTGCAGGATGTCATCTTGGAGGCCAGAAGACCTTCTACTAGAAAAGCCTACTCTGCAAAATGGAAATGGTTTTGTGCCTGGAATCAGAAAAAGGGCCAGAATCCTTGTGTAATAAATTTACCTCAAATATTACAGTACCTAGCTGAGATGTTAAACAGTGGACTTTCCTTCTCCTCCATCAAGATCCATGCTTCAGCCATTTCTGCACAATACAACACAGATCCTCATTTATTCTCTCATCCTCCCTTAAGACAATTCCTCAGAGGAGCTAAGAATTTAAAACCCCCAAGGAAACCACCAGTACCTGCTTGGGACCTCAACTTCATTTTGGAAAAACTGACCCTGCCTCCATTTGAGCCAGCTGCTTCAACAGAACTGCAATATTTGTCATGGAAAACAGCCTTCCTTCTGGCTATCACCTCAGCACGCAGGGTTTCGGAACTACAGGCCCTCATGGCTGTGCAACCTTTCATCATTTTCCATCAGGACAGAGTTTCCTTACGAACCAACCCTTCCTTTATGCCAAAGGTAGTATCCAGTGTAGCCTTGAATCAGACTATCCACTTACCTACCTTTTATCCTAACCCACAAAACAAAGGGGAAAGACTACTACATTCCTTGGACATTCACAGACAACTTCGTTATTATTTGGACAGGACAAAGCCATTCAGAAAATCCGAGCAACTCTTTGTGTCCTATGCTACAGGTGCTCAAGGAAAGGCTATCTCCAAACAGACAATTTCAAAATGGATAGCCCACTGCATACGCTTTTGTTACTCATTTCATGGAAAAACTGTGCCTTCAAGCATCAGATCCCACTCCACAAGGGCCACAGCTACCTCTGCAGCTTTCCTCAGGGGGGTTCCTACCAAGGACATTTTGGAAGCAGCCACTTGGAGTTCTGTGCACACTTTCTCCAAGCACTATCACCTTCCACTTTACTCTAAATCTAGAGCGGGCTTTGCCACAGCAGTCTTGCAGGGCATCCTTGCTCCTCTTAGTTCCACTTAGTGCCTGCCACCCCCTTTTAGCTTTGGGATTCTACCCATCTGTTATGACTGCAGCTGTATGCACGATGAACATAGTACAGTTTTGTACCTACCATAAATGTAGATGTTCGAGTGCTAATACAGCTGCAGTCCAGGTTTCTCTCCCTCCATCCCCTCTTGGGACAGGCTTATGACAAACACCTTCTCATACAACCTTATTGGGGTATTCTTTTATGGTGTATTTGCTTGCAAACTACTGTTTTTTGATTATTTTACATTGCATTATTACATAAGTTTATGTTTTGCCTTCCTTCTGGGGGCACCTGACATCTGGGGCAAGAAAAACTGAAGAAGATGGCGTCGGCTGGTTCTTTTATACCCCTGCCGCACTGACATCAGGGAAGAAGCGATGACCACCAACGCCGGACCTAGACTTTGGAATTCGGCCAACCGAGGACCCGCCTTATGGCAGGATAACCCATCTGTTATGACTGCAGCTGTATTAGCACTCGAACATCTACATTTATGGTAGGTACAAAACTGTACTTTAGCACTGAACCTATTTTCCTAGATGTTGGCAAATATCAGTTGGTTCTGTATATTTAGTGCCATTGTGCTGTAACTCAGAGCAGATCTGAGTGTTGCCATTGAGATTCTTGACATAGCTATAGAATGCTTTGTGGTTGTCTTTAGAATCAGTGGTGATTTTGTTTTCGTAACTAGCTTTGAAGGATTTTATGAGAGATCTCAGCTTCTTACTGAGGCTATCCAGGGAGTTCCTCCAATCATGGGATTTTACTCTTTTTTTGCAACAGTTTCTTTCTTCTGTTGTAAAGTTTGTTTATGGCAAGGGACCACCAGATTGGCTTCCTTTTTTTGGAGGATAGCATTTTGGTTCTGTATGGAGAGCATGATCCATGCACTCATGTAAGTGCTTATAAAGTGCATTTGTGTAGGATTCAACAGTCGTACCTGTATTGTCCGTCTGCATGGGTCTCGTGAAGTTTGCCACTTCTGTCTTGAGAAGCGTGAAGTTGGCTTTGGAGACATTTTTTGTGGTGGTTTCCCTAATGGGGGGTGGGAGCGGGATGTGAATCTCTAGGGTGATTAGCTTGTGGTCGGATATGACCAATGAGGATTTGACCTCTAGTGTGGAACATCGGTCGCCCATGTTGGTAATGACCAGGTCTAGAATATGGCTGCCCCTGGTGGGGGTGTGGATAAGTTGATCCAAGGCATTGGAATTTATGAATTCCAGAAAACATTGAACAAAAAAGTTGGTACATGAGTAGTTTTCCCAGTTAATGGTGGGCTAGTTGAAATTGACCATTATTAGGGTGTTAGGTTGTACCCTAATATTTTCCAATGTATCAAGAAATGAGGAGTGGGAATCCTGGAACATGGTGGGGGATCTGAAGCAGGCTACAATTAGATCTATAGTACTCTTATTCCTTCATTTAAAATACAATACTGAAAAAAACATTCCTGTTCAGCAACTTTATGGACAGAGTAATTACAAAAGGAAATGGTTTTCCTTCAGTCAAAGGATCAGTGTAGAAGAGAAGCGTCAGTAAATATCCTCAAGGTGATTATATTCTGCATCTACCCATAACTAATTACCAGTACTACTGGAAGGCAGTCTCCATTCACAGCTGTTACATAATATTCAGTAACTTATGGTAAATGGATTTAGCAGGCAGTAATATTTACAGAGACTATCACATTACAGCCCTTATACACTTTCACCATCTCTGCTACAAGTAAATAATGGTACATGTTGAGTATTCTTCACTTAGGGAGAACAAAGTTTCTATTCCTCATTATTTCTGATTCTCTGGATGGACAACTCTCAGATTAGTACTAGTTTTACCCAGTCTGAATGCATTTGAGCAACTTCTTGCTAGTAAATTCTGTGATGCTCCTACTGATTCTTCTGCTGTGCATGCTACTGGACCCCATCCCCCTTTTTCCTCCCATTTACTGTAACAAATATATATATATTTCCAAAGCGTTGCATTTATTTTGTATTCTTAGATTTTATTTATCTTGTATATCACATTTCTTTTATATTCTTATATTTTATTCTCCCGTTTATTGTAACAAATATATACAGTTTCCCAAAGCTTTATATTTATTTTATATTCTACTTCTCTGACGCCCTACTAATTCTGTTTTTTAATTCACACAGATAAACAGACACATTTGGGTACTGACCTGGGCTAGCTGGTTGATTGTTTTTCTCTTCTCACAGCTTTCTCCAAGTCCTGGTCAATAGCATCCCCCCTTTTCTTGTTCTCCTAACATAATTCTAGTTTAAGTTTCCTAGCCCTGTCAAACCTGTTTTCTCACAGCTTTCTCCAAGCCCTGGCTCTTAGTCCCCCCTTCTCTCGTTCTCCTAACATAAACTTATTGTAAGCTTTCCAGCCCTGTCAGTCCTGTCTGTTCCCTCCCTCTTCCTCTTGAGAATTTACTTATTCCTCCCCTGAGCAGCAGCACCATCTTTAAATACTAAAAACCTCTGCCTGACTACACTCTATTTCTGTCTGTCCCATGGGCATCCCTCAGTAGTGTTCACTTACTGCATGTCCTTTCTAAAACCTCGTGCATAGCTACATTATTTTCCTACTTTCAGTGAACTGCAGCTCCCCATTGGTGTATAAATAATAAAAACAAACAGAAAAGTAACATTCATCCCAAAATGATAGGCTGCCCTATTTCTGTAGTTGCTAACCGTCTCACTGATTGTTTTCTGTTTGGCAACTGCTGCTCCTCCCGGAAGGTGTAACCCTCTACATTCGCCCTTCAGGCTCACTCCGCTCCCCTACCCTGCCCCCAAATCTCACCCGACCCTCACTACCTATAATTTTATACTACCCCTGACTCCTCACCACCCAACACCTCTCCAATCACAACACACCTAAGCCAAACCCCACCCACCTGTAGATCTACATCACCCCAAACATCCACCCCTCCTACAGTGCTCTACATAACATATCTCCCTATAACCTCATTTGCCCTAATAATCTCTCTCTCTTTTCTATCTCACACTTTTTCCCAACCCTTGTCATAACTGTCACAACCACTCCACTACATCTTACCATCAGCCTTCACTTCCCATCCTACTCATCCATCTCACATGAACTCTTTACCTCTAACCCAGTCTATTTCTTCAAACCAAAACTGCTCCCAACCCAACCCCCCGTACTCCCTCTCTTAAATGTGGTACCAGAAAATCACTACTCTCACACAACCCAAGCTACCCTTGCCCAACAAACTGCCTCACTCTTCTACTACACCAAGTCTCTCTCTCACTAGCCAGCGACATCCACCCCAACCCCGGACCCATCTCTAACATCAGTTTCACTCAACCCACAAACTCAAAGTCCATTTGCCTTACAACACTTAATGAACAAAGCCTAAAAAACAAAATCTTTAACCTCCATGCCTGGCTCTCCCATTACCACCCTGACATTACAGCAGTTTCTGAAACCTGGCTGAAAACCTATATAAAAGATAATGAAATCTTACCACTAGGTTTCCAAATCATTTGCAATGACAGAGCCCACAAAAAAGGAGGTGGAGTAGCAATAATCTACCCCACCTCCCGTACCATAACTCCCTTCTTCAATAAAATACCAACCTTTGCCAACGCTGAAATTATAATTGTATGTGTCTTTCGGCTTTTCCCGGTTAGGGGTCGCCACAGCGGAACTCCAGTCCGCTAATGATTGGTAGTTGATTTTTACGTGCCGAGTTACCAGCCCTGACACACAACCTTCAATGAAGGTACACCCATTCACGCATGTCTCCACACAGAAGACGCTCTAGCTGAGAATCGAACCGGACAGCGTCTTACTGGGAGGCGACAACGCTATCGCAGCACCACCACTGCGAACGCTGAAATTATAATAGGTTTACTAAAAATAACCACAAGTCCATATGTATCACTGCCCTCTATATTCTCCCTGGTGATAATATCAAAACTCTTGAAAACATCCTGTCCTAGTTCTTCTCCAATATAAAAAATGAAACCCATATACTCAGTGATACCAACATCATCTGGAATACAATTAACTCTGAAGCCCCATCCCACACAATCAACCTGTACAACTTCTCCCAACTGATACAATCTCCAACCAGACCAAATAAAGATCAGTGACTGGATCCTAACAACTCACCCAAACCTTATCACCAAAGCCGGAACATTACCTGATCCTCTCAGTGATCACCTACCAGCCTTCGCCAACTGTCTCCCAACTCCCATCTCCACTGCTAAACAACACCACTACAGCCAAACCTGCAACCTCTCCTCATTCAACCCACTAACTTTCTCTGAATGCTTTAAGCATACTGACTGGTCCCCTCTAAAAACCCTTCCTCTAGATGATGTCATTTCCTACTTTAACCACTCATTCCTAAACCTTCTCAATCAGCAAGCCCCCCCCGAACCAAACACATCAAAGCCAATCCCTGCCCATGGTTATCAGAAGATGCTGAACTAGCCTTGCACCAAAGGAACAAATAATGGAAACAATATCAAAAACATAAAAACCCTAACGCCATCCTAGAGTATAAGCAACTACAAAACTCAGCAAAAAAACTAATAATTAAAGACTACAAAGCCCACTACTCCAAACTCCAGTCTTTGCACTCATCAAATCCCAAAAAATTATGGGACTCCATCTCATCCATTTTGCATACTGGCAACAAAGAAAACCCCTGTCCAGACTACAACCTCTGGAACTTTGAAACAGCCAGCCAGTTCAACTCATTCTTCATAGACTGCTTAGCTAAACTATCAGCCTCCTTCTCACCCACATCCTCCACCACCACCCTCCCTGCCCCAACCACCACCCCAGTCATCAATCTTTCTCCACATCCTTCTGCCTGAAGCCCTTCCTCACAAGCACTATAAAAAGATTTCTCCTCAAACTCAAACCTTGTCGCAATGCACCCGACAACCTTCCACCCACCTTCCTCAAACAATCTGCAGACAGCATTGCCTATCCCATCTCTATTCTTATAAATAGATCCATACAAGAATAATATGTCCCTTCTATCTGGCGCTATGCTTACATCATCTCTCTCCACAAAGGTGGCAAAAATACTGATACCATCCACTTCAGGCCTTTTGCCATCCTTTCTGCTCTTTCTAAAATACTAAAGAAAACAAAACAAGCACAACTCATGGCACACCTAACACTAAGCAATCTCCTCTTCCCCTACCAAACACGGCTTCCAGCCTGGCCACAGTACCATAAACCTTGAACGCGACTGGGGCCAGTTCATATCCACACTATTCCTAGATCTGTCAAAGGCCTTTGACACCATCTCACACACCCTACTTATATCCCAACTCTCCACCCTACACCTCTCTCCCACGACCATTGTGTGGTTTTCCAGCTACTTGTCCAACCGCCAACAAGCTGTCCATATATATATATATATATATATATATATATATATATATATATATATATATATATATATATATAGATGTATGTATACTTGATGTAAAATACAAAATACAATATCGATGAATCAAATCTCATTTTTCACAAGACTACAGATAGAATTGTTGTAATAAATTAATATAATAAAATAAAATAAAATGAATGGAATAACCATTACCAAACATGTTGAGAATACATTAAATACAAAATGACGTTGTTATACGCTGACCTTAGGTTTCAGAGATATATAATCATTTATTCCAGGAGGGTTTGATGCATTTAATCTGACTTGCCATATAACTTCTTCCTCCTCTAATACAAGTTTTTCATCACCTCCTCTAGGATTAAAGTGCACTTTTTCAAGTATGGCAAAACAAAAAGTGTGTTTAGAATTGTTAGACTGTATATGTCTAAACAAGGCATTATTTGTATTTTCTTTTTTAATATTGTATGCATGTTCGTAAATTATATTTTTTAAATGTCTATCCATCTTCCCAACATAAATTGCTGGGCAGGCTGTACACATAGCTAAGTAAACCACACTTTTTGTGTTACAATTTCTGTCTGAAATTCAATTTTATTTTTACACAAGTTTTCTAGAATTATACTGTTACCCTCATATATATATAAATACACTGATTGCAAGCTCTACAAACAACAAAAGGATACTTGCACAAGAAAATATAAAACAAAGGATTTGAACTGATAGATGGAATTTAAGAGTTCAGACAGTGTTTAAAATGTTGACTACAGCTGTTTTCATCTAGAACTACTAGTCTTACTACTATTACTACTACTTGAATATTTGCTCTAGTCTTTCTACTGCTAGTCATTAAAAACAAACAGTAGTTTTAAGAAAACTCACAGACACTAAATTTCAGACAACAGCTATAAGTCCAAAACATCCTTTACATATACTTTAGAAGGCAAAGTCCAACTGCTGCTGCTGCTAATGTTTATTGTCTAAGCTTAGAGGAGACTCAATTTCTGTGTTTCCTATTTGGTTTAGATTTTGAATGTAAGCTTCCTGCTTCCACTATCATCCAAGTCATGTAGCAGGAAGTGCAATCTTGAAAGGGAATTTTTGGGAAAAAATCTCTGTTGGTGTATATGATGAGCAGTTTAACTTTGTAAGGCTTTCTGCATCTGTGCTAGAAATCCACAGATTCTTGCACATTTTTTTACTTTCCGTGCATTTGCAAGCTGTATGGTTTGCTGGAAGCAATAACCACTGATTTCACACAAGCTGTCTCATCTTAATACAGAATTTCTACATTTCTCATCCTCATAGGTGTGTACTAAGCTAATGGTCCTGGAGCCTTTACCAGCCTAGCCCACAGGATTACCCTGGCATCGTGCCACCCAACCTTAATTGCCAGTGCCTCTGTCGAGTAGAGCCACTGGACTGATCCCTGGGATGAATTTTCTATTTCCCATCCAGTCATCAAGATTTCTCTTGAAGAGGGCCATTGAGGTGCTCTGTTTGACATGTATAGGAAGTCTGTTCCATAGCTTGGGCAGTCTCTAGGTTATGAACCTGTCCCTCCAGCTTGTTCTTTTGATTTTTGGTAATGAGGTTGAGTTCTGTGGAGCGTGTGGTATGGAGGGATTGGGATTTTTGTAGCTGTAGCATTTCTAACAAAGCTGGGTCAGACATGGCTTTGTAAGTCAAGCAGAGATCGCCTCAAAGTAGGTGATATGAGAGAGAATAGTTGGAGTTTTTTGAGTCTGTCCATATAGGGCAAGTGTTTAAAACCTAGGATCTTCTTTGTGAGGTACTTTTGCGGCCTCTCCAGTTGTTGCAGGTGTCTAGTGAGGTACATGCCAAATGAGGCACTGTACTCGACTGGCCTAATGAGGGAAGAGTAGAGGGAGACAATGACAATGACCTCTTTCTTCCTGGATGCAAAGCCCATAGTAATGAGATGTGCCACATAGAAGGACTTTCTGACCACAGCAGCAATGTGATGGTCAAAAGAGAGGTTGCTGTCAACTTGGGTACCCAGATCTCTTATAATGCGTTCTGTGTTCAATGGACTACCATCGATGTGGTAATTCATAGGAACTGGGTTTTTGCCAAAGGGGATGATGACACATTTTTTTGGCATTGAGCTTAAGGTCATGGTTCTGATACCGGGCATTGGTCTCAGTGAGGCCTTTCTGTAGGATGTCAACATCACTTGGGGAGTTAATAATAGCTCCCAACTTGTAATAATCTGTGAACTTTGTCAGCCAGAGTTCCTTCGTGTTAGCCTGGACTTTAGAGAATTAGATACCAAACAGAAGAGGACCCAGGACCGAACCCTGTGGGACTCCACTTGACTGGTCGGCAGTCTGACTTGGAGTCAGCTACTTTCACACTGTGGGTTCTATCTGTGAGCCAGTTTGCAACCCACCTAGTGATATAGGGGTTGATGCCTACCTTAGTGAGTTTTTCTATGATTCTTGAATGAGGAATGGTATCAAAGGCTTTAGCCAGATCAAGGTAGGCTGTATGAACCACCTTGCTTTCATCCACAACTCTGGTGACTGACTCAAAGAAGTCGACCAGATTGAGCAGGCATGATCTACCCTTCACAAAACCAAACTGTGTGGGATCCAAAGTTTGGAGATTCCCTATATCCTTGTTTATTAGGTCCATGATGATGTGTTCCTTAGCCTTGCATATCAAACTCGTCAGGCTAATGGGGTGACAGTTCACAGGGTCTGTATTTGCTCCTCCTTTGTGGAGAGGGATAACTGTAGCAGTGCGCCATTCGGTAGGTACAAAGCCTGAGGTGAGGCCGTGATTGAACAGGGCACACAGGTGAGGTGCCAGTTCACAATGTAGTTAATGTAGAACACAGCTGGGGATATTGTCAGGTCCCATAGAAGCTGTATTCCTGACCTTGGGCAATGCTGCTTTAACCTGTGCAGCAGTAATACTGGGTGCCTGGCAATCTACTGGTATCGTGATTGGTCCTTTGGTGGGGGAGAGAGTGGTATAGTTGGCACTGAATCTGTCAGCCAGTATATCGGCAATATCTTTTCCCTCATTATAGGAGGTACCATTGTGCAGTAGCTTAGAGCAAATTTCGGTATTGCCATGGAGATTCTTTACATAACTATGGAAGGCCTTGTGGTTGTCTTTACTATCTGCTGCAATTCTGATGTCCTTCAAGGATGCATCTGCAGTCATCACATATGGTTCTTTGCCTCCAAAAGTTTTCTCTTCCGCAACTTCTAGCTCTCAGATTTTTACCCTGAGGATCTGATGATTTTAATTAGAGGCTCCTCCTCTCATCCGGACTCCAGGGCTCAACCACCTCCAGACAAAAAGACCCAGGGTTGGAGCTCCTCTGATCCATGGATCCAGCAAAATGGAAAAGATTTCACACTGGGAACACAGCAAAAGGGCCTAGATGTGACTGTGATGAATATATGGTATATATATATGGCAGTGTGGCAGAGAACAGTGGCCTGTGGCCTGTCTTACTTTTCCATCAAGATACTTTTTCATAGCTAGCTTTAGAGGATTTGATGAGGGATCACAACTTTTTGTTGAGGCAGATAAAGGAGTTTTTCCAGTCTTGGGACTTCACCTTATTCTGCATCAGTTTCCTCCTTCTGTTGTAGAGTTTGTTTATGGCAGGGGACCACCAGATTGGCTTCCTTTTTTTGGAGGAGAGCATCTTGGTTCTGTTGGGTATGGCTATCTTAACAGAACATTGCACTGAAAGGCACTTGCAAGTCTCACTAGGCCTGTCACATTCTGGTACCAATAATTTTTACTACATCACAGTCTTTTTAATGCATTCATTGAGGATCAGATTAAACTACAAATCATTTGTGAACACAGCAACTTCATTGTCATTTCTAGGGATTATGATGCAGTTTCACCAGGTGAAAGTCTTTTATACCTTATGTAAAATACTTGAAAATTCAAAGCATACAAATAGATTTCTTTCAGCTTCAGGCTTTTGTGACAATACAATACCTAATGTATCTGGACAGTAAGCTTTCTTGCATCCTCCTTGATGCTAATACAAGGCACCATATGAGAAAGTCTGTTGGGACTCCTAGCAGTGTCTGGAAACATTCATCATTTTTTCTTAGAAACAGATTACTTTTTTCCCAGTCATTTAAAAACATATGTGTATGGTGGGTGGAAAACAAATTTGATTGGTGGATGGACTCAGACAAGACATCCAGATATGGGGTAACTCAGCAGCTGATAACAGACTGCTTAGAGTACACTTCTGAAGCCCATTTCAGCAGTCTATCAACACAATTCGTCTCGGCAGGAAAGGCTATTTCACATCATTCTGAAAGAGATGGAAGCAGTGTTGAAAGCTTTGATAGCTTCTCAGAACAGCTTCCTATTGAGTTACCTTGAAGTTAGTATAGACAGCATTAAGGTTATGCAACACATTGCCAAGTAAGGGATACCTGATCTTTTTAACATTGTGCAGACACTTTTGATCTGAAATTGTCCAACTTCACAATCTGCAGTCATCAGCAGCACATCTACTAGCCCTTCCTAATCAGCTAGCAGTCTTCCCAGCAGACAAACAGCCCTTCTCATGAAAGGAAGCTAGCTTTACAGATATCCTTCATGACATTTTGCAGATGCGGGCATACCAGAAGTGGTCATCTTTCCCATATATTTCAACAATCAACTCCAAAACATTTTCTTTATCATTCTTCATCAGTCTGTTTGGAACAACATGGAATGTACCTCACAAGACATCTGCAGCACTTGGAAAAGCCACAGAAGTACCTTATAAAGAGGATTACTGGCCTCAAACAGATGCCCTACACTGACCGTCTAAAAAACTCCAGCTTTACTCCGTAGCATATCGCCTACTCCGAGGTGATCTCTGCCTAACATATAAAGCTATGTCAAACCCAGAGCTGTTGGACATGCTACACCTAAAGAAATTCCAATCCCTCTGATCTACATGCTCTATGGACCTAAACCTTGTCACCACAGTAAACAGGACATGCTGGAGGGATAGATTCCTGTCCCAGAGACTTCCCATACTCTGGAACAAGCTACTCATCTATGTCAAGCAAAGTTCCTCATTAGCAATCTTCAAGAAAAATCTTGATAAGTGGATGGGAAATAGGAAATACACCCCGAGGATCACTTCTGTGTCTTCTCGACAGGAGCACAGGAAAATAACTTTCTTGGGTGGCGTAAGCCAGGGAACCTTGTTGGCTAGGCTTACTTAGGTCCTTGGGCCGATAGCCTAGTACCTACCTATGAACCTGTGAACAGGAGAGTTAAGTGCTACATCCCAGTCTCGGGACTCTGAAAATATTCCAGGTTAGAAGACATAATTTTAGTTCTTAACTTTTCTTTTCTAGCCAGACAATAAACATTTTAAAGGAAGCTAGAAGACCTAATTCAAGGAAATATTAACCATGAAAGTAGAAATTGTTTATTTTTGGACTTCCACTAATGCCTGGATTCATTAAATTGCCCAGATGAAACTGTTCAGTTCTAAGGATCTTTGATTTCCTCATCTGTATTCTAACCATTAGATTCATCCTTCAGAGTACATATTGCAGTGTGTTCTACAGATTGCACCAAATCAATTTGTTAAAACCTGTCTTAAGGGTATTTGCATTTAATACCTATAAGAAAACATATATCTCCTCCATGGCCACGAACTTCATGTTGGGAAAGTTAAGAATATCTTACTGTGAGCCTGTTGATAGCATGAATTTTAAATCCCTTAACTGCAAAATTGTCTTTGATTTGAAGGGTTATGTTTAAAAACTAATCCCAGTTTTATTACCAGAGCTGTTTCAGCAGTATCCCTTACTCAACGTACTCAGCTCTAAGTCTTCTATCCAGATTACCAAAGTTAGGGGGGCATCTGCACATACTGCTTGTCTACAGACAGCTATGATACTGCAACAGAAAAAGTACTCATGCTTTCAGGGAAATAGATCAACCTCATATTTCCTTCAAAAATAAAGAAAAGATCTGTGTGTAACTAAACTTGTTAAGATGGTTGGCCCAGTGTACTCCCTTTTCATATGAGAATTACTAAGAACTCATTCAAGGTGCTGTCTAAATGCATCTATAGCAGCAGCAAACTCATAATTTACTTGAGATATTTCTGCACAGGGTATTTTAGAAGCTGCTACATGGCATATTGGCCACATCATTGCCATTACTAACATTTATGTATTTTATTTATTTGTGTTTAATTATACTTTGTTGACTTTGTTAGTTTAAGTAGACCTCTCGCCTTTTTTCAGAGAGATGTGAGGTGATACTCATACTCGCTAAGGGCAGTTTGGCCAGTGAAGTGGGGAAATTGCGGCTATTCTTTTGATAAGTGCCATATACCTCCACTCAAGCTCCCACCAACTCAAGCTGACGGGAAATTAGTTTAATGTGACATCTGAAGGAAGGCACATACAGGAATGTGCACACCCGTATGCTGCAGTGTAGTGTTAGTATTGAAAAAATACAAGTAGCTGATGTAGGAAATGAACCTGCAGTCTTTAGATGTTGTAGCATCAAAGGTGAAGTGCAGTGTAGAGGCAGAACAGGTTTTGGCATGACTGTGCTGGAAGAGATCATGTTACTGTCTTATTCCCAGGGGTAACAAAGCACTAATTGGGATTCTGCCCTTATGTTATGGTTTACAACTGCAGTGGCCCTCTCTAAAGATGCTAATGTACTTCTGCAAAATACTTTATATAACAGGAGGACTTTGAGGAGAAGTCACTATAAACATGCAGCAAACCTCATTCCTCCCACAAGGAGAGTCTCTGAGGATAGATTTATGATGTATTGTGCATGTGTAAGGCTTGCGCTTGCTTGTGCTTGCAGTCAACATTGATTTAATGCAGTGTATGCCACTTTAAGTTACCATTACTACTTTTCAACAGTTATCGTTTGGTAATGCATAGAAGGGACTCATTTTAATTTGATGTGTTTAAAAGCTGATTATTAATTAATACTTGTCTTAATTTGAACAGGAAATGTTTTAACAAACAAAAAAAAAAGAACTTGTGTGTATGTACTTTTATGTGGGCTGAAGTATACCAAACATTTGTAATGTTTCTTGGTAGCTGAACTCCTTATTTTAACATGGCTACCAAATTAATTTGTACAAGTAATGCAGTATTTATTATAACTGCACTTAGTACTGTGTGAATCAGTGTTTAAGTTTCTTTTTATTTAATATAAAGTGGTATTTATTGTATAGTTAGGATATTAGTCATGATGGGGGAAACAGTTACTTTTGAGAGGGACAGCATCATGGGACCTCGGTGTACAAAGCTGAAATTTCTGGTTATATCCCTTGCCTCTGGGTCCTGTCTCCAAACCTCGTTTCCACTTTTCCATCCTTTTGTATAGTTTTCCGGGGCATTTTCATGCCTTAGCCTGTACCCTTTGGCACCTACTTTTCTTTGTCTTTTTCTATCAGTTGATGCATGCTATCTTTGCTGAATAGCAGAGTAGTTCCTCCTACCATGACTCAACTTTTTTATTGATTATTATGTTACTAAGCTTCTATATTGTTGCTTAATGTCCCCCATTTATAATTCATTACAACTTATTGGCTATTACTTGACACTCTAGATGCCTCTTTCTTATTAAACCTTTCATTCATCAGCTTCTTTACTTATTCCATATCCTCTAATAATTGCCATTTTTCTGTATACCCACGTAATCTACCTCCACTCCCTTTTCCCCTATCCAGTTCCACTTTGCTATACTAAGCCCACAAGTATTTCTTCCATTTCTCATACCTTTTCCTGAAGTAACACTCAAGCCTCACTTTCTCTTTTCCTGACCCCTTACCCTGCTTAATTACCCTTGAGAATTCCTGTAGTTCATGTTCTAGTACGTTTGTAATGAACACATATTTACAAATGTTACATTTTCCATCTTGCCAAAGATCAGCAAGCTATGCAGTATACTCACACAGCCCATGCCTCTCTGATTTCTCCTCTTTGATCAATTATTTCCCCTCAGCATCCCTGTATCTTGGCAACCTTGTTGAAGTCTAACACAGTTCACTGCTGTTAAGTGTATGAATTATTGTGCAGTCACTGATCCAACTAGTTAAAATGAGCTAAGCCTTATAATGCAGTATACTAAATATCTGTAATAAGTTTGAGTGATAAATTGTACTACTTTAGCAAAATATCCATCAGTGGCAGTCTAATATAATTACAGTTTAAAAGTAGACAGAAATGTTGACTAAGTGCATGTGATATGCAGGTCTGATGAGGCAGTGTCATCAGTCCTAAAGCAGTGCAACTCTGACCCTTTCCCTCTTCTAGAAGCTGACACATTTGAAGTCATAATTTGTGGGGTGTACTTAGGGTGGTGGTGCTGCGGTAGCATTGTCGCCTCACAGTAAGACGATGTCCGGTTCGATTCTCAGCTAGAGCGTCTTCTGTGTAGAGACATGCGTGAATGGGCGTACCTTCATTGAAGGTTGTGCGTCAGGGCTGGTAACTCGGCACGTAAAAATCAACTACCTATCATTAGCGGACCGGAGTTCCGCTGTGGCGACCCCTAACCGGGAAAAGCCGAAAGACACAAACAAACAAACTTAGCAGCATAGCCTTATACACAGTGTGTGTTTTTAAACTGCAGTCCTTAGCACACAAAGCTAGTATGAATGAGGAACATATGGGGAACTTTTGTCAAGTAAACAGCTTTTCAGAAGGAGGCAGTCTGTCTTTGACCTTTTCAAGCTAGTCATAAGTTTCCACATGTGAAGCCTTTGTAAATAGCTGCAGTGATACCACTCTAAGAGGGTTCAGATTGCTTTTTTTCACTACCCTAAAAATTAAATGCAGCAAGCAACATTTGTTAACAAGCGATTATTTATTCATCACGCTTCAGATTTTTTTTAGAGAGTCATGATTTAACATTTACTTTATAATTCTTTTTTATAATTTTCTCTTAGTTTTAATACTTTTATAATGCTTTATAAAGCAGTTAAAAACACTCCATCCTCCCTGACATTTCCTGTTTTTACTTTGCTTCCCTCTATTTGTATCAGAGACTGGCACCACCATTTTCCTTTGAATCAAATGTATTGTATTTGTCAAGGACTTGCCACACAGAGAAAATATAAGGTAAATAAAGAATACATATAAATGCAAGCATTTCCATGTGCTGCCACTCACTGAGGAGCTTATTTGACATTATTAGCTGTCATTAAGTAACTTTCAGTGCCTTTTACTGATAAATGCATATGCCCTTGTCAAAAAGTAACATCACCACAAACATAAACTAATTCCAGATTATGTAAAAAGAATGGAAGATAATCATGCGGAGTTCTGTATGTGTTTCACTACAGATTGTTGGTGCTAAGCTGAGACATGCCTTTGTCATTTGGTGCTGTGACAAAAACTGACAATCTGACAGGAAGTTTTTATCAGCCTCAGGCTTTCTATCAAGCTTTACAGTGTTAAGACATGTTTCAGGACCTTTTAATAAAATATGCCTACTGATTTGGCTTCCTGCAACACTAGATTAATGGAGAGGAGTATGTAGATAAGCTTTGGAAAGAGAACGACGCCTTCAGTTACAGAGACAAAACAACTCCAGCTACAGATGCACTGAAGACTGTTCTTTGTGTACCAGACCAAAGCTAAATTTAAAAAGGAAAAGAACAACACAAGAGATTTTGAATAATAGTCATTTAGCCTGTAATTTTTGCAGGTGTTAGCTAGGAACACCCTTAAGCCGAAGTAGTATGTTTTTCCTAAGCTGTAAATTTACAAATTTACAGAAAACCAACCACTGGTGCTAATCTGTTGCATACCTAAGTAGTCATTGTTAAGAGACGGGAAATGCTTGGATCCAGAGAGGCTACCACAGAGAGTAAAGTTTACCCACCCTCATAAGACCATAGGAAGTTTTCATTATCTCTCATGAGTCCAGAGGTTTGAATTTCCTGGGCAAGTTATGTGTTTAACTCTTGTATCTCTGTATTTCAAAGGAACCAAAGCATTATTTATGGGAAAAATTTGGTGAGCTCCACAGTCAGACTTTATGCCAGCTTGGTGAGAAAAGCTGCACAGTCAAACCTAGACAGACTTTAATTCATATATCATACAAAGAAAAATGCCTTTTGAATGTATGAAGAAACTAGAGTGCTTAGGGAAACCCCAGCAAATAGTTTGAACACATAGATTTTACCCAGATGGTATGTAGAATAGAAAATTGAAGCTTGGGCTCTGAGAGACATTCTCACTATCCACTACATCTGCAATTAAGATAGTAAGTACCCTGAAACAGTATTATTTGGGAATAAACAGTGCATTATGTCCTGTTTGTCTTATCTGTTTAAAAATTAACATATTAAAAAAACATAATTTTACTGCATCACCATCCCAGCTATGACAGCATTAACCCTTTCTGTGACCCATATGACCAGAGTTTGAGTAGCGTCTCAGATGCAGGAAGAGTTGAGAGGAAGAGACTGAATGGCTTACACTAGCTAACACATTAATAGAAAAGAAGGCAAACCATTATAACAGTATCCACTCTTAGTGCCATACTGAATATAGATATGTTTTCTTAATTTTTATTCATTCCAGCATTACATTAATTACTCAGTTTCTGTCTTGCCTTAAACCTCTTTCTAACTCCTCTACCATCACCTCCTGAAATTTATTCTGCTTGAATTGTTGCCACAAATTCCATTTATTAAGATGAAATTTGTTCTTTCCTTTTCTAAAAAAAAAAACACTTCAGTTTCTTTTTTTTTTTCAAAACAGGTTTATTGTTTTAACATATAAGAGAAATATCATAACAATTTTATACAAGTAATTAAAAATAGGTATTATTATAATATTCAACAAAACAACTAAAGTATTTACAAAGACATCCACTACAATCAGATCAATTAATTAAACTAAAATACCATGCTATTGAAATTAAATTTTTTTTAACAAATTTTGTAAATTATCCCATACAATAAAATAAGATGTTTTTCTATTTGTTCTAGTCCTAATTGTGTTTATTTCCATATGGCACACTATATTCATAACATTTTTAAATTCATTGAGCTAAGGAGGTGTATCTGAAATCCAATTTCTAGTTATTATTTTCCTAGCCACTGCTAGAATAGACCATAACAAGGGAAGCTTAACCTTTTAACACTTTGAGGTACAGGTGTGTTGAATAATATAAGAGATTTAGAAATAATGAAATTATCTGTAAAAGAGCCTGCAAAAATTCATTAATTGACTTCCAGTATTCTTTCAATTTTATACAGTCATAAAACATATGAGCCCAGTCAGCATTAATTTCTACATTACATCTCTTACATAGATTATCTTTATTATTTATTTTATTCATCATCAAAGGTGTATAAAAGATCTATGTAAAAATTTCCATGTATAAAGTCTCCAGACAATGGAAGATGTAGTTCTATAAGCAGATTCCAATATATATTGTTTATCTTGTTGATTTGGTGGGTCCCCATTAATAGAAGTGAAATAATTCCAGTATGAATCTACACTGTAAAAGTTTCTTGTCTGATAACTTTATGTATGTATGAAAGTTTACCTTTATCAGAAACTTTATGTTGTAAGTTTAATATCAAGTAATCAATCAGTGTTGGAATAGATTCTTTAACAGTTATAGACATTAAATCTATTTTATTAATGAGATGTTGTCTAAAGGTGTGAACCTCTAACCAGCAAGTTTCTCTTAGATCAAATTCTTGTTTTAAGAAATCTAGATTTTTAACTTTATTATCAGATATCAACTGATACCAGTACTTTAGATCATTATCTATAGCTAAATGAGTTCCTTCAGAAGTAGATGACAAAAGCATACCCTGAGTATACATTATAGGAAATACAATAAAATTCCATTCCCTATACTTAGGGTGCATGAATATAAAGTTACGATAACTAATAATAATATTTAATGGGTAACAAACCATATGTTTAGGTGTAATAGGTGAAGTACAAAATTCCTTTAGTAACCATAACATGGAGTTATTTACAATCATATTTTTATGTGTTAAGGAGATTTTCATGAAATGTATACTAATTAGCTCCCAATAATCTTTCCATTTTGTGACATATGACTGATCTATTAATAAAGTAATAACTTTTACAATAGAAGAGATAGTATATAAATTAAAGTCTGGAAAAGAAATACCCCTTGAGACCAGCTATTAGTATGTTTCTTTAATGCAATCCTAGGTCTATTAGGTGCCCATAAGAAATTTAACATTAGTGTGTTCAGTTTCTTGATAATTATTTTTGTAGGTGGAAGTATTATTGATTGTATTAAGTATAAAATCTTGGGGAATATTATCATTTTAATAATTGTAAGTCTCTCCTCCATAGTAAAAACATATTATTCCAGGTATTAAAAGATTTTGTATATTAAGAAAACAGGTATTATAATTATTATATATAATAGATTTAATATCTTTAGATAGTATTATACCTAAATAAGTTATCTGACCTGAATTGGGTACATATTTAGTAAAATCACTAATGAGAATATTTTTTCGTGTATATATAGGTAGTATTTTAGTTTTTCTTCATTGAATATTAAACCAGAAATACTTTTAAAATTCATCATGTTATCAAATAGAGACTGTATAGAAGAATTAGATCCTGCTGATGTAATTAGAACATCATCTGCAAAAGTTGAATTTTGGATGTTGTATTTTCATCTATTTCAAAACCCTCTATGTCAGTACTGTTTCTGATCAAATTAGCCCAAGGCTCCATTACTAAAGTGAATAATAGTGGAGAAAGTGGACATCCTTGTTTTGTACCTTTAAGAATGGGTATTTTTTGTGAAACATATGTTCCTACCTTAATATAAGCCATCGTTCCTTTGTATAAATGTTCAATTAGATTTACAAATGCATCTGAGAAGTTTGTGCACTTCATTAAGGTAAACAGATAGTCCCAACTTACTGAATCAAATGCTGAACTTATATCAAGACTAATAAGTGTTAAATCTTTCTTTTTCCTATTTGCAAAATCTATTAATGTTAAAGTTCTTCTTATATTATCAAAAGTATTTCTATTTACAATGAAGCCTGTCTGATCTATATCTATAATGCCGGGAATGATTGTCTTCAATCTATCAGCAAAAATATTCATAAACATTTTATAATCAACATTAAGTAATGAGATGGGCCGATATGAAGAACATCTAGTTGGATCTTTATTAGGTTTTAAAATTAAATAAGTGTATATTGCCAAGATGGGGGTTATTAACTCAGTTTGGGCCAAAATAAAAACCTTATGTATTAATGAATATGCATTTTTAGAAAGGATTTTATATATCTCTGGTATAATACCATCATTACCCGGTGCTTTGTTTGATTTAAGCTTATTTATTTGTGTAATAACTTCTGTATATGAAATACTCTTGTCCAATAGTTTAATCTGTTGTTTATTAAGCTTTTATTCATATTTGTGGTTATAAACTCCTTTATTTTATCTTTAGGTTCCATGTTAATATTATTATGGTTAATTTTGTGAAAGTGATTTCTAAATTCATCTAGTATTTCTGGTATACTAGAAACATTCTTCTTTTACCTTAGAGAAAAGATTTCTTTGATATGGTTTTGTTTATTCAACCTTTTTGTTTTATTTTTAAGTCTATGTAAGTATTTGGGGCTTATTGAATAAGACAAAACTTGTATTTCTCTAAAGTTATTTTAACTTTATGAGTTAAAATTTCTTTGTATTTCTCATTTAGTTTGTTTATTTCTTCAATAACTTTCTTGTCCATAATATTTTCTTTATTATTATGTTTATAAGAGTATAATTTACTTTGAATATCTAACAATTCCTTATCCCAAGATTTCCTTTTATTATTATACCATCTGATACTTTGTCCATATAGATATGATTTTAAGGCATCCCAAACATAAACAATGGAGACTTCAGGAGTGTTATTTATGTCTAAAAATGTTTTACTTCTGAAAGTATATATTCTTTATAGTCTTTTAGTTGAGTTAAGTATGCTGGTATCCTTTTGATCTGAACATTATGAGTATTTTTATCATGAATTCAAAAACAATTGAATTATGATCAGATATAGGACATGAAATGATTTTGGAATTAATTAAATCTGTTACCATCTGGTTAGAAATAAAGACCCTATCTATTTTTGAATAAGTTTTGTATCTGTTAGAAAAAAGGTGTATGGTAATGATTTTGAATCTATCTGATTATTAATATCATTCAAATGATAAGAATTAGCAAAATCCTTTAAATGTTTTGCATTAGATGTAATTCTTCTCTTTCCTATAGTGGTAGTATCACTTTCATGTAGTATACAATTAAAGTCACCAGCTAAAATAATATCTCCTATAGAGAATGATATGATCTTATCAAGATGATGTTTCACTGTATTAATACCAATTCCAGGTATCCAATATACATTAATTAAAGTGTAAGTCTTCCCATTAATTTGTATTGTAACCATACAAAACATTCCTTTGTCATCCTGATAAGACTTAATGGTTTTAGGAAAGGGCATACTTTTATTCCATAAAATAGCCACTCCTCCTTTTTTTCTGAGTGTGCTCTGAACTAACCAATACTGTATATTTGTTTGTGGCTAGTTTATCAATATCTTTTTTCAAGAGATGGGTTTCTTGTCGGAAGACTAAGTTGGCCTTATGTAAATTAATGTATCTTATTAGGCTTGCCCTTTTACATGGATTATTCAATCCATTAATGTTTAAAGAAATTCCTTTTAAAGATGTCATTTGGCATTATTAAAACTTAAGAATCTTATGATCAAAATAACAAATAACAAGATAAGTAATGTTACATCTCCTCCTTTAGGTGCACCTTTAAATATAGCTGTATTTATTGAATCTCTTATGGGATTTCATATAGGATTCAATTTTGTTTGTAGTGACAATGAATGTACAAAATATATTGTGGATGTCAAAACTATATACAAATAACAATGAACAAGTGAAAATAATGTAAGGATTAAACCTTGCATCCAGCCTGGAGTTGTAAACTCCAACTTAGAGTAGTATTTACCACTCAAGTTAACCCCTACCCTAAGCAGCAGTACGTCAGCTACCACCTTATCAATTTAATACTAGTTATATTTAACTGAAGTTAACAGTTTTCAATTCAATTATCTAGTAAGACAAGACTACACATTTGGTAAAACAGCATCATATAAACTAAAATAAACCTTTTTTTTTTTTTTTTTTTTTTTTTTTTTTTTTTGAAAAACTTCATACTACTATATACATCCATGTAATATAAAACACTTGTATTCAAATAGCATTCAAATAATCTTGGTGTTAGAAATCAAGAGGAGAGAAAAATAAGTTCTAACATTCATTTAAATCAAAAACTTTGGCTAATATGATTTAGACATTACATATATTAGGATGCATCTATTTTCTGTCATGTAAATACAGTTAACAGCTTCCAAAAAAACCTTGAATTGCTTGTATATGAGCATTTACTCAAACTCATTATTGCCAATAGAATAAAATATTGTATTCATAGAAATTGTTATAACTCATACTTCATAGTTGAGCAGATTCTCAGAAACATTTATATACATATCTACATACACACACACACACACACACATATATATATATATATATATATATATATACATACATACACACACATATACACATATACATATATATATATATATATATATATATACACATGCATACACACACACACACACACACATACACACACATACACACAAACACACACATACACGCACACACACATACATATATATATATATATATATATATATATATATATATATATCTGATCTCACTGAGTTGTATCTTTACTGAGCACCATCTTACATTGCTGTCCCTTCAATAAATCTGTCTGCTTTATACAAAATAATGCACAGCAAACACATTTTAGTAACCAGATTTTACAAACATGCTATACTACTGCTTTAAAATATATCACATGACAATTTCTTCCAGTATAGAGTTATAAAATTATTTATGCTTGTCAATCAGATGAATTAAATGAGTTATAGTAATGTATATGTTTGGGACATAGGTTTTTAACACATATTATTAATCTGCTATTCCTGTATCTGTGATGTGTCAGTGTGATATCTAGGTCAAAGGTGAGACCAGCTGCTTTCAGCTTCTCTGTGAGAATTCTGAGAGTTGAAGCTTTTGAAGTAGCTCATGGACACTGTGCATGAGACAGCCCACATCCCAGATTGTCTCTCCTAACATTTTGGCGGGAAACTTATTAAAAACTAGTGACAAACATTCATTTAGCAGTGTAAATGCATCTAAACATGACAAAACCTTCACAATGCATTCTACAGGTTATTACAGACTCTATGTAAGTGAAATCAAGCCCAAAATTATTAATAAGTAACAAAACTCAACATTTTTGTCCCAACTCAACTCCTATGTGAATCTTATTATTTACTGTGTCTATATGATCAAAAGTATTTCTATATATTAATAAAGAAAAGAAAAAGAGAAAATGTAAGAGAAAGCTATAATAAGTATATACAATAGAATATTACTTACTGTTTATATTAATAGAGTTAAAAATAAAACATGTTATTTACTATTATTTAGTTCTAATTATTATTAGTTAAAGCATGACAGATTATTTACAAACAAGCATAAGCAGTGTAATCAAGAAAGTATAATTAGGTAGTGTCATTCCTGTATCTGTGATGTGTCAGTGTGGTATCTAGGTCAAAGGTGAGACCAGCTGCTTTCAGCTTCTCTGTGAGAATTCTGAGAGTTGAAGCTTTTGAAGTAGCTCATGGACACTGTGCATGAGACAGCCCACATCCCAGATTGTCTCTCTTAACATTTTGGCGGAAACGTGTTAAAACTAGTGACAAACATTCATTTAGCAGTGTAAATGCATCTAAACATGACAAAACCTTCACAATGCATTCTACAGGTTATTACAGACTCTATGTAAGTGAAATCAAGCCCAACATTATTAATAAGTAACAAAACTCAACATTTTTGTCCCAACTCAACTCCTATAATCTTATTATTTACTGTGTCTATATGATCAAAAGTATTTCTATATATTAATAAAGAAAAGAAAAGAGAGTAGAAAGTAAAAGGGTGTAAGGCAGAAATAAAAAATGTAAGAGAAAGCTATAAGAAGTATATACAATAGAATATTACTTAGTGTTTATATTAATAGAGTTAAAAATAAAACATATTATTTACTATTATTTAGTTCTAATTATTATTAGTTAAAGCATGACAGATTATTTACAAACAAGCATAAGCAGTGTAATCAAGAAAGTATAATTAGGAATAGCATTTGAAGAACATATAAACTTTTAAAGGAAAAAAAATGTATCAAATTACTGACCTTATTTTTCCTCTTCAGAAAGAGAAACAAGTTAAATCACAGCTTGCCATTAAATCTCCAGATATTTTGACTAGTTATGAAACAAAACATTTCTTTGCACACAGAGAATAACTTTGATTAAATCTTTTCAAAATATTTGTTGCTTCTTGGAAATGCAGGAACTATATTTAAAAAGATTAATAATAAAATAAAATGATGAGAGAGAAAAAAAACATAGTACAAATCATTTGTTTTTTAGTCTCTTCTTCTTCTCTGAAGTCTTCCACGAAGTTTCAGTTGCCAGTCTCTTTAACGAAGGACTAGCCCATTCCATTTCTTCTATTTTTTCCAAAATCTTATTTTTTTTGATAAACAGTAAAGCAGAGTCTAAGTCATCGAAAATTTTAAGACCATCAGGAAGGAAGATTTTAAGCTTGGCAGGAAACAGAAGGTATGTTTTAAACTGTGCTTTTTTAAGCTCCCTTATTAGTGGCAGAAAAACTTTTCTAATACCATGGAAGAATAGTCATTGTCAAAACGCACAGTTGTTTCATTAATCTTAACAGGAGCTTTAGCCCAAACAGATTTAAGAACCATCTCTTTATCAAAAGATGATAGAAATGTAACTAAAACTGATCTAGGATAGTTTTTGTTAGAGTTAGTATTAGCTATAGATCTATGTGCTCTTTCGATACCAAAAGAGAGTGCTTCTGGTAAATCTAAAGTTTTAGGGAGCCATGTTGTTAAAAAAGAAGTAATATTGTTACCTTCAATATTTTCTGGCAGTCCAAAAATCCTAATGTTATTGCGCCTAGATCTATTTTCCAGGTCATCCAGCTTTGTTTGTAAATGTGTATTTTGTTTCAGCAGAAACTCAATGTTGATTTCCTCTTCTTGTATTCTATTTTCCATGTCATTCACAGCTTCGTCTATGCCTGTCATCTGGATCTTCTGTTGTTGCAGGTCCATATGTAACAAGTCTATTTGTTTTGTAGTTTTTTCTATGAAAGTGTCTATTTTAGTATCCATTTTATCCATCTTAGCAGTAAGTTGCTGGACTATAATTATCAGAGACTGAAGTTCTTTCTTGATGCTGGAGTCTTGAGAATTTGTCTTACTGGAACTCATTTCAGACTGATAAACTGACAGGAAAATTTCCAAAGTAATTTCTGACAGGAATATTATTAAGATTTCCTTTCTTTTTTAGATATAGTTCAAGAACTATATAAAACAAACATATTTAGAAAAAAAATTACTTCAAAAATTATTTTTTTATTCTCCTTTACAGTATTCAGAACTTCTGTTACATTTGGTGTATGGGGAATTTTAACATTTATAATTATTCTTACCCTGAACTTTCCCAAGTACATTTTAGTTTATTGTCTAAAGGTTTTAAATTTATTCCCCATACGAAAGGGGATGTGTCTAAGTATGTTATGGATTGCAAGTTTTTACGTAAAATGAATCTGGAAATTGTTATGCAAGGTAATAACACATACACTTCAGGGGCATGAGCCTAAACGGAAAAGTGTGTTTAATCCTCCCATTCATCCACAATTAAGAAATTTTGAAGCATCAGTTGAGAAGGAATTTAGTAAATTTTCCACTCGTCATTAAAAACGTTTGAGCTGCTGTAATCTTGTGGTTACTTTATTTGTGGTTATCGTGTTTATGGTGGAATTCCTCTCATTTTTGTTTGCTTATTGGTCATTTTGAGAGGTATGGAGGTCTCTAACTGCTCTATGTGCTCTGAAGCCGAGAGGAAGGACAATATTGGTGAAGCCCGAAAGTTGATAGGTCAGCTTTCTCAGCTTGTGGATTTACTTACGCCGATAAGCCAATCATCGGGCTATATTCTCTGCAATAGTTCTTTACCTGGAAGCCAAGAGACTTTGAAACTTTTAGCTGCTGAGAGTTGGTGTGGCGGCGAGGCAAGAGGCCAAAACCATGGAACTAACACTGGTAGTGGATTACCTGCAAGTGGAAATATATCCAACACAGCGGACATGGGTTTACCGAGGATTTTTAATTCGGGGATCAGTGACGGTTCCCTTGGTCTAGCAGGCACAAATCTCCAAAAGCAACCAGGTGACTGTAACAAGGGTGCTTCTGTAAGGGAGAGCATATTTAATGATTTTAAAGGGTGGATGGATAAAACGCAATTTAAAAGTTTTGACTTACAAGCGCCGGTGGAGGCCAATAATGGACATAATGACTTCTTGTAAGTGTCTCTATTTAAATTGTCTGAGCTCCTTTTGAAGTACAGAGCTCTTCAAATAGATAATTAATATTTAAGTTAATGTATTAGGAGGGACATTGTCCCCAAAGGGCTTAGGGTTTCCAAATAACCTAATAACATCATGAAAGGTTCTGAATGTTATAATGAGCTCTTGGAAATTTTTAATAAATGTGGCCTGGACATTGTGAAGTTAACTATAAAACAAAATGAAATTATACTGAGTAAACTGCATTGGGGAAATTGATTTATTAAATAATGCAACAAATGATTTAATGTTTACTGTTGAATCAGAAAAACAGAAGTATTTTGAAATTTTCGATGAGTAGATGATAAATGTGTTATTAATATTATTAGGAAGATTAAGAAAATGGAAAGGGACCTACATGATTATAGGAATAAGACATGTTACCCGGAACCCAAAAGATTTGTTGTTAGCTCTGGAAGTAAGAATAGTCATGTAGTCCAAGACAGTGGTACCCCCCCAGCAAATTAATTCAAGTGGTAATGAATTTGAACTCTCCCTACATGACCCTTTAGAGTATCCCCACTTCGCAGGTCAGAGAGAATTATGAACCAGCATGTCCCTCAATATTTTCAGGGGTACAGTATGGCAGTGAAGCGGGGCATGGAGAGGGTGGGGAGGGGGGGTCTGGCAAGATATTGAACCTTGGTGAGACATTTATTAATGACCTTTTAGTTGATGACATTGTAACTGTTGGAACAAAACATAGTATGGGGAATTTTAACATGTATAATTATTCTAACCATGAACTTTCCCCAAGTACATTTTAGTTTATTGTCTAAAGGTTTTAAATTTATTCCCCATACGAAAGGGGATGAGTCTAAGTATATTATGGATTTCAAGTTATTTTTACGTAAAATGAATCTGGAAATTGTTATGCAAGGTAATACACATACACTTCAGGGGCATGAGCCTAAACAAAAAAGTGTGTTTAATCCTCCCATTCATCCACAATTAAGAAATTTTGAAGCATCAATTGAGAAGGAATTTAGTAAATTTTCCACTCGTCATTAAAAACATTTGAGCTGCTGTAG